>NC_047140.1:9947088-10222088 GCF_009829125.3 Periophthalmus magnuspinnatus | reverse complement strand
TCTAAGGGGCGTTCTACTGTGTGTCCGATCCTCTGTGAACCAGGACTGAACTATAATTAACAAGGACTAAACGAAAGAACTGAAATGGGACTGAACCAGGAATGAACCAAGACTTACACCCTGACTAAACAAGGACTAAACCAGAGGACAAAACCAGGACTGAATCAGGATCAAACCAGGATTCAGCCAGGGCCAAACAAGGTTCAGGATTAAAGCAGGACTGGACCAGGACTAAGAAAGGACCTAACCAAGACTGAACAGAAACTGGTATTTTGGGATCTAGTTCAGTCTTACAATTTTCTCATTTATGTTGAACAAAGTCTAAGCTGGTGTGGACCAGTCTAACGTCCAGCGTGGACAGGTCTGATGTCTGTCGTGAACTGGTCTGGCGTGGATGGGTCTGACGTCTGGTGTGAATATGAGATTTTAAAGGGAAGTTTGAAGGGAATCTGTGATGTATTTATTATCTGTCATATTTTTAATAAAGTCTCTATTCTTGACTGGCTGTTGCATCATATGTTAAGGAAGTGAATTCTGTTAAAAGTATAAGTCTTCCAAACGTTTACACCAAGTACCACTAGAACTTAGACTGGACTAAACCAGGTCTAAAGTGGGGCAAAGCTAGGTCTACAGTAGGACTGCGTCTTATACTTGTTCTGATACAGCTCAAGATCATTCTACAGTGATTCAGAAAAGGTTCATTTCTGTTCTGTCAATGGGACTTTGTTAGTATCAATACTTGCTCAAATGAGTATGGAGTATTGGTTAGTATCTGATATCCGATACTTTTGTTAACCCTAGTATGGGTGTATGCATGTTTTAACTATAGCACAGTTTGCATTACAACTCACTCACATATTACAATAATTCAAATTAGAAACTTTTCAAATATTAACTATAATTTTTATTTGCAGATAAAAACCCCCACTCATTCACAGTTGTACATTAAGATAACTTTATAAAAAAAAAAACTAAACTCATAACAGCATTTGCGTACCCTGACCGAGTCTACAGTGTAAGGCATCAGGAAAGCACAACATATTTTAAAAACTCAAAAAAATGTAAGATTTCTGATCACTCACTGAGGCATTCATAACGAACACAAAAGTACATCTCAAACTAGCGTAAAGGTCTAGGTCTTGACAGTGCAATAGCGAGTGTCCGGCGTGGAACCAGCAACTTACAGTAAAACAATGAAGGCATTTTCAGCTCAACAAAAGTCTGCATTACAACAATTTTCAACAGAAAAAAAAATCCAAATTGTAATTTTTGGAGTCAAGGATACAACTGAACACCAGAACAAAATATTAACAAAAAGTTTTTCTTAAAATTGCAAATATTTTTGTATAAAAATGTGCACTGCGAAACTTTTCTGTGAGAATCGGCCACCTGCTCATTGCCGTGGAGATGTTATTGCTTTGCTTGCAATGCTCCACACTATCTATATCGCATCAATTCAATTGTGTGAGTGTTTTTATTGCAAAACAATCACTCATTACCAGCGGGGGGACGCCTCTCCACAGGTATGAGCTGTAACTTGACAGTTGACATTAAACTCCACTGAAACGAGCAGATAATGCATGTTAATATTACAGGCAAAGTAATAACATCGCCATGGAGAGAAGCGGGTCATCAGAAAAGTTACATAGCACAAAAATAGTCAATGGATTTTTCTTTAATAAACAGGAGATAGTATACCATCTATAGTACTGGTGGTGTACTCATATTTGTGTCCAATTGCAGTGAAACAAACTCATACATCTGTACTCAAGTGTCCAAAGCTTAACTGTCAAAATCAAAATGTCCACTGCAACCTCCAGCCTCCTCCCTCTTTGGCATCTGCGTTTAAAATGGCGGCTATTCAGTTTTCAGAGGCACATCTCCATGGTAACATCCAAAAACAAAGTTGAACAAGTATTTACTCCTAACCTGATTTTAAACATGGTTTAAAGGGCCCATATTACACCGTTTTCTGATCTATTCCACAGCTGAATCTTAAAACTAACGGATTTTATTTTAACCTCTCCGACAATATATTTGAGACATAGAAATTTGTTTACCAAACACTGAAAACATTTTTGGACAGCTTTGTTGCTATCCCCAGGAAAATTAGGACAATTTTACAAAGTGCAAAAATTACAAAAATATTACCTTTTTTATCTGATGGAAGAACTTGTTTAAAGAGGGAGTATTCTACTTCGATGGAGTCTTTACTACCAACACATAACATATTTAGATCACCATGTTAATTTTTTTTGTTTCCAAAATGCTATATTCACCCAAAACAAAGTATTAACACAGAACAATATATTACCGCAGTGTCTCCCCTGCTTTTACTCCCTCCACTAAGTCACCCCCCCCTTCAGAGCACTATCACAACACAATCAGCTGCATCCAACTAATGAAACTACTGCATCACATCAGGTTTGGCAAGTTGCTGTGTAGTTTTGCATCATGTTTTTGAATTGTCGTGTGGGACCATGGGTGATGTAGGCTTGCGGGCGGAGCCTTGTACAGAATCTTAAAGCTAACTGTAAAGAGGGTTTGGAGAGATCACTAGATTACTCAAACATGTATGGATGACATCTAAGACCTCTTCAGGCATGTTTTTGATGAGGGAACAATGTTATAACATGGTAGAAAACAAAAAACAAAACAAAAAAATATGCATACCACCTCTTTAAGCCGTTACAGGATAGATTTTGTGGAAGTTCTAAAAGCTATTTTACAAGGACTTTAATACATTTACCTTTTGAATATAGTTTTGTTAAATTAAAAACTAGGATTTTCTTGGACTGTCCTTAGAATTGGGACATCTACAAGTATTTTTCTTAGATGAATTTTCAGATTGGATATCACCGACTATGTAAACCAGTCTAAAATGAATGAACATTTAGTTTAATTTCTATTATTGTTTTAAATCATATCATCATCATCGCCTCCTCCATACATGTCTGCGAGTTTCTTAAAGCGCGGTCCCCATTCGCCGAGGCAGTCGTAGTCTTGGTCTCCAGAGCTCGAGGAGTTCAGTGAGGAGAGAGAGCCAGCATCCGAACCTCCGCCCTCATAATCAAACACCAGCAAGGAGTCATAAGGGGGCGCTGTGGGGTCATTGTCTGCGGCCTTCAGATTCTGAGGAAAGAGATGAGAGGGATAGGTTAGGGCTGAAATAGCATCAAAATCACAATTTAAAGCTCCTGTATTATACAAAACTGACTCATGTGAGCTTTAAGCCATGCTATAATGTTGTTAATTCCCCAAAAACAGACCTGGAGTTGTGTTTTGTTTCATTCACACATGTTTGAATGACCCTTTATTATTAGTCTGTCACCAAAGCTCAAAATGTTCTGTTCCACCTTGTGATGTCATGAAACGGTAGTTTAAGTTAACAGCTCTCTTCACATTAAGTTCAATAGATTGGCAAATCCAGGGCTGAAATCATCCAAATGATTCTAGTGAAGGTGTATGGAGTTTAAAAACACAGTGGAGCACTTCCTGTATTACCACATGACATCACAAGGTGGAGAGTGTTTTCACATTGAAATATGCATGGTTCATGTGTTCAACATGTGTGAATTAAACAAGAAAACTCTAGGTGTGTTTCCTCTACATTTGACCCATCCATCAGTGTCTCTCAGTGGGACCCCCATCTCCAGGTGTCCCACTGACCCCTGGAGATGTGACCCCATCTCCAAATCTTGGTCTAGTCTTGAACAGGACTACCTTAGCTGGAGAATCTATTCTGGATCTCTTGTGCATGTTTTGCATGGAAACCCAACCAGATACAGGGAGAACATGTACACTCCACTCAGTGGTAGTGTGATATTTGTGGTCTTACGTCATCGATGAAGTTGCCGATCTCATCCGGGTTGGCAGGTCGGGGGCGGTACTGAGGAGCAGGCATGAAGTTTGGAGCAACGTCATTCCTGAAGACTTCAGGTCTGTTGTCCAAGCCTCGGTGGAGCACGCCCAGATCGTAATCCTGAAACAGAAAGGAACCATCACATCACAAGCACAGGCAGAGTAGCAGCTTCCATATTAGCAACTGTAGTAGCAGTAATAGTAGTAAATAGTCATAATGAGAACAGTAACAGAAGGGTGTACTGGTGAACTAAAATCATAATGTGCTCTAGTTTGGTACATTTCGCTTCAGTAGTGTAGTAGTAGTAGTATTATAATGGTAGTAATCCTTGGTCGTCCTCTCCTCCGCCCTTCTTGTTATAGTAGTATTAGTGGTAGTATTCGTGTTGTACCTGGTCGTCCTCTCCACCGCCTTCCTCGTCGTAGTAGTAGATATTATCTCTGATGTCGTCATCTTGGAGCAGAGGTTCTTTCTGATCGACTCGTTTACGCCGAGCCAAGAGCAGAAGCAGCAGCACCAGCACTGTAGCCGAAAAGAAAAATATTTTTGAAAAATTCACAGTGGAGCAAACGAGGTAAGCATGCAAGTGTGAGTCCAAAATATACCACCAGCCTAAAGTTTGGACACACACTCTCAATGTTTTTTATGTTTACAACTTAATACATTTTGTATACATACAGAAGACATCAAATATATGAAGCAAGAAATATGGAATTATGTAGTAAAGAAAAAAAGAAAAGTAACAATACTAAACAGTTTTTATAATTTTAAAATTCAAATCCTCAGAGTGCTCCCTTTATTTTGTGGACAGCTGCAAAACCCTTGTCCTTCTCTGAATAAACATCATGATGAAGTCTCCTGAAATGTTTTTCACTTCACAGCTGAGCCTCAGGGTCAAGAAAGTGCAAACCCAGGTTCAAAGCAAAGAAAAAAGGTTGTTTTTTAATTTTCAAATCTAAACCAGTTGTTGATTTTTTGTTTTGTTTGCTACATTCCACGTGTGTCTAATAATATTATTATTATAAATAATAATGATAATATTATTTATTTATTGATTGGGACAATGCGTGCTAATGGACAGACATGATACAACATGAATGTACCGTAAAGACATAAGATTAGAGCCAAAGGCTAATTTACGGTAGGTAGTACTAGTATTAGTAGTAACAGTGGTAGTAGTTGTACCTGGTGATCCTTGGGCAAGACACTTGACACACACATTCATACACCAGTGTACAGACACTGGGGGGCGGGGTGGGTTAATGGGTGAGAGTTTTGTTGATGTAAAGCGCTTTGAGTGTCTTGAAGGTGGAAAAGTGCTATATAAAAATGTAACCATGGAAATATGTGCCATGGAAATATGTGTCCAAACTTTTGCCTGATCGTGTAGGAGTCCCATGTTGTGTTTTGAACCATGAGTTGATTGTTGTGCTTGTTGTGACTCACTGAGCAGTAGCATGATTCCTGCCAGCACTCCCAGGATGATGGGCAGAGGTGGTCCCGCCGCAGTCCGCCCGTCGCACATCACATCTGGGCCTGTGCACGAGCAGACCTGGGCCTGTACCGTGGAGAGCTGGTCTAGTCCCTCATTGTCGGCAACACGCAGTTCCACATTATAAAAACCAGGGTCCAAGTTTGTGGCCAGGTTGAGAACGATGCCAGTCTCTGAGGAGGGGGAGGAGGTACATGTGAGTCTATGGTTTCATCTAGTGTTGTCAAAATTTCAAACCATTTAGATTCTAAAAATACTTTATACCGATCCCGATGCCACAATGATAATAAAAAAACAATTTAGTTAGACCATATACTGTGATTTTCCACATTAAAAAGGTAGTACTTTATTTTATATTCCCATGTGGCCTTATATCTGTAATCCCTCAGTGGTGCAGGTAGGTTCATAGTGGTCCATGGGTGTATACTAGTCTATGTGTTTGTGACAGTGGAGGTGATCATGGACTTCGGGAAAGTCACAGCCCCCCTGCCTCCCCTCACCCTGATGGAAAGAGTCCACAGTGGTGATGGGAGAGTCCGCTTCCTGGGCACCTGCATCACCCAGGATCTCAAGTGGGAGCCGACCATCAGCTCCCTCATCAAGAAAGCCCAGCAGAGGATGTTCCACCTGTGGCAGCTGAGGAAACTCAAGCTGCCGGTCCAGATGATGGTGCAGTTTCACACGGCCATCATTGAGTCCATCCTCACCTCCTCCATCACTGTGTGGTTCGCTGGGGCCACTGCCAAGGACAGACAGACTGCAGCGCATTGTGCGTTCTGCTGAGAAGGTGATGGGCTGCAGCCTTCCATCTCTACAGGACCTGTACGTCTCCAGGACTCGGGGGCGAGCAGGCCGTATAGCAGCTGACACTTCTCACCCTGGACATGGACTATTTGAGCCACTTCCCCCTGGCAGGAGGCTACGGTCCATTGGGACCAGAACCTCTCATCATAAGAACAGTTTCTTCCCCTCTGCTGTTTGTCTCATGAACACTTTATAATATTTGCACAAAACTGGACACTTTATAACACCGGCCACTTTAATAAGTCATGTTTGCACTGTTGCTCTGATGCTGCTGTTGTATATATTTTCTATCTCTAAGTATTTTATTTTGTAAGCATATCTTTTAAACTTTGTGCATGCCCTTATTTGCATTTGTATTTATTCAGTGTGTTTTATGTTGCACTTTATCACCGAAGTAAGTTCACAGACGATGGCAATAAAAGCCTTCTGATTCTGATTATACTTGATCGGATACAGCTCAAGATCATTCTAAAGCTATTCAAGGAAAGGTTTATTTCTGTCCTGTAAATGGGACATTTTTCGTATCGATACCAGGAAAAAAAAAAAAATCGAAAAATCGAACCGATAAAAAAAATCAGGAAAAATGAGGATCTGGTTTCAGTACTAGTTTTAGTAGAAATTGGCGTCTGATTTTCAGAACTTTTGACAGCTGTAGTGCATTTGTTCGAGTGTGTTCCTCACTTGTTTCGTTCATGCGTGCGGTCCAGTTGGCCTTGGAGGACCCCTCTAAAGACACTCTGAAGGGAGCAGAGAATCCAGGTCCATCTTTGTCTGTGACGGTGAGCAGCTGGGGGGCGGGCTCTTTGTAGCACACCTGCACAGGTACAGCACTAATGTACATAAGTTTTATACAAAATTTACATAACACTACATTTTCTCAGTGTGTGAATCAAAGCTAAATAACTCAAAATGCTGTGATCTCTACCTTACATCTTTAACTCTTCATATTTTAGGTGCACCATGTCACTTTTCTGGTAGAGTGACCACTACCTGCTTGTCTCATGGAGATTGTTATTGCTTTGCCTGGAAAGTCACACAGTATGATATTGAACATACCTCTAGCATTTATTTCATTCTCTCAAAAACATGCATTTTTGTGAGCAAGGCCACCTCTCCAACCTGTAACTTGGCCTGGGGGTGCCTACTTTTCATCTTCATGGAGAAGGTTTAATGTCATACTGCGGAAAATTCAAGGCAAATCAATAACATCTCCATGGAGACAGCATGTGACCATCCACCAGAAAAAAATGATATAGTGAGCCTTTAAACATGTAAATCAGGGGTGTCAAACTCAAAGTCACAGAGGGCTAAAATTTTAAACTGTGACTAAGTCACGGGCCTAACTAAATATTTAATGAAACATTTTATCAATATCTATATGTTTTTCAGAAGGGGTTAAATTTGAGCATTCTGGGATTTGTAGTATTATCAGTGCATGTGCTAAACTGGCGCAGCGGGGTCGAGGCCGGGAGCGAGGCCGGGAGCGAGGCCGGGAGCGGGGCCGGGAGCGAGGCCGGGAGCGAGGCCGGGAGCGAGGCCGGGAGCGAGGCCGGGAGCGAGGCCGGGAGCGAGGCCGGGAGCGAGGCCGGGAGCGAGGCCGGGAGCAGACTTGGTTTGATTATGTTTTAGTTCTTGTTTAGTCCTGATCTAGTCCTGATCTAGTCCTGACCTAGTCCTGACCTAGTCCTGACCTAGTCCTGACCTAGTCCTGACCTAGTCCTGACCTAGTCCTGACCTAGTCCTGACCTAGTCCTGACCTAGTCCTGACCTAGTCCTGACCTAGTCCTGACCTAGTCCTGACCTAGTCCAGGTTTTTTTTTTTTTGTGCAACTGTGAGCACGTGCAAATAAAACAAAAGGCAACTCCAGGGATGTTTCTGAGGAGGACAATACATTAGAACAGGGTTAAAGATCCACTGTGAGACATTTCATCACATGTTCAATCTCCGCATCCGTTTCTCTGATGCTTATAAAATAAATAAGATAATGTTGGTACTGACCCTGATGTCTCGCTCTTCGATGGAGGGCGCGTTATCGTTCACGTCCTGTAGCTTAATCTGCAGAGTCCCTGTTCCTGTGGCTGGCACCTCATCTGAACAGAGGAACAAAACATTAAATATCACTCTAGCATTGTTGGCGTCTTAAGATAAAACTAAAGTTCAGATTAAGTGCACAGCTGTTGAATGACACACCCATAATGCATGAGGACAGGTGTTTAGATGTTATTAAAAGAGGGAGTATTTTACTTCTATGGGGTAACTGCTAACACATAACATATTTAAATCACCACGTTACCTTTTAATACATTGTTTTTGGTGAATATATCATTTTCAAATCAATAACATGTTTAATAAGTTTCACATTTTTGACGTTCTTTGCTCTCCACACTAAGTCACTCCCACTTCAGAGCACTATCGCAACACAATTGCCGTGCATCTCACTAATGAAAGTGGAAGTAGTAGTAGTAGTAGTATTAATATTATCCATACCATTGTCAAAGGCTCCAATCAGCACGGTGTAAGTGTCATCCTTCACAAACAGACTCTCTCGGTCCATCATCGACTTCACTGTGACCAGACCTGTGTCTTTGGCCACGTTCAACCATCCGGCTGGATCACTCACGATACGGTACCTGAGAAACGCACACAAATATTTAACCAACTCATAATACTGAGAAAAACAGTAACCAGGGAGCAAACCCAGGGAGCAAGACAGGACTAAAGCAGGACTAAAGCAGGACTAAAGCAGGACTAAAGCAGGACTAAAGCAGGACTAAAGCAGGACTAAAGCAGGACTAAAGCAGGACTAAAGCAGGACTAAAGCAGGACTAAAGCAGGACTAAAGCAGGACTAAAGCAGGACTAAAGCAGGACTAAAGCAGGACTAAAGCAGGACTAAAGCAGGACTCACATGACTTTCTGCTTGCGGGCTGTATCAGGGTCATAGGCTGTGTACAAGACCACTTCCTGGTCCACGGGCAAATTCTCAGGTTTGGAGACTTGCTTAACAACAGGTTCAAAAATGGGCGCCTCGTTTACATCTGTTACCGTGACGACGACCGTTGCCGTGGAGGTGGGCAGTGGGATGGCGAAGGGCACCTCATTCTCCACAGCGACCACCAGCGTGTGCTTCTGAGACACCTCAAAGTCCAGTTCCTAAAAACAGACGTGATGTCAGTTTGAGATGGAGGGTGGGACCTACACGGGACCTACACGGGACCTACACGGGACCTACACGGGACCTACACGGGACCTACATAACATGTTGAATGTCTTCATTATTTGGTTGGAATCGGCTCCACAAACCTGTCATATTAATCTTATGGCTTAAAGTCCTTTCAACTGATGACAATCATGATTTTGGGGTTGAATATTGGCACCTCGTCTGGACAGAGGGACAAAACATTAGACATCAACCACGTTAAATATTGCACTAGCATTGTTAGCGTCTTAAGCTACAGTTAGGTTAAGTGCACAGCTGGTGAATGTCACTCACATAATGTATGGGGACAGGTGTTTCACCTGTTGTAGTTCAGCTAAGTCAGTTCTTTATAGTCAGATTGTGTTCAAATAAAGCTCAGATTAAAGTCTAAGTAACAGTGCTTCCAGTTAGCTCCGCTAACTGATGACATCAACTGCAAAGTATCAATGGGGATTGTACAATGTGCTAATGTCACATGAATGGGCGTTATGCATTATTATCATGAAAAAATTAGTAAAAAAAAAATTAAATAAATATTCTGCTAAATTCCACTGACCTTTGCCGTGGTGATGATACCCTCCTGCTTGTTGGGACCAGTTTCCACAGCAAAAAGTCCGTTCTGGTTGCCATCGATGATAGTAAATTTGGCGTTCCAGGCAGGAGTGTGGGCGTCGTCTTTATCTGTTACCGACATCTTTACCACCAGGGCATCTTTCTTATTCTCCGGGACTGTGGCTGTGTACTGAAAAGAGACCATTTAAACCGAGGGACTCGGGGCTCAGAGGGACTCGGGGCCCAGAGGGACTAAATCAGGTCTCACCTGGCTCTCCGTGTAGACTGGAGCGTTGTCATTGCTATCTGTTACGGTCAGGATGACTTTGGCACTCCCGGTGAGTCCGGTTCCCTCCAGATCGGCTGCTTCAATTTCTAGAGTGTACTTTGGGTTTTTCTGTAAGAGACCAGATCCACAATGTTAGTCACAAGCACAGGGCAGACACGGCTGCACTGAAGAAAAATAAATGCATGTAGCTTTAAAGGAATGCATTTGATATTTCTTTTGATTTATCTAGAATCAACTTGTATGAGCTTTTAACATTATAGGTCATAGAAGTGGACTAACGGAGTGTGACGTTACCCACAGCGTTCAGCTCCAGCCAAATGTAGCTCATCGAGGCTAGTGGTTATAGTGACTAATCTGAGGCTCAGTCTCATATTTGGAATTCTGACGACGAGTATCAAAGAGCCAATTAAGAGCGAGGCTCTTGAAAGTAATGCCTCCTCCCACCTGTACCTTTGCTTTAGCAAAATCAAACCTGTTGCTAACTTCGAGTAAAGGCGGCACCGGATTTGTCTGTTATGTTCAGATCTTGATTTAGCGATAAAATAGTGAAATAAAAAACACCAGGATCAGAGTAGGTTAATAAGAACATTTTAAACCAAAGTGACGAACCTGGCAGCAGCAGTTACAGAGAGGGGCCTTGTTTTTGCAATCGAAAGTGAATTGCAATGTGAAGGCTAGCAGGTTAGCAATGTCCATTTATATATACACTGTATGATTACAACAGTTGATTACAATGAGTTGTATTTTAAGTGATACATGCATGTTTGAGGCTCGTTTGCTTTAAAACATTCAGTCATCTCTCCACCCCCAATGGTCTTTACAGTGCATTATTTAGACCCAAATTAAGTACTGAGTGTTCCTCAGCCTCACCTCTCTGTCCAGTCCTTTTGCGTTCACTCTGATGAATCCATTGATGGGGTTTATCGTGAACATTTCGGCCATGGGAAACGCCGGATCCTGGCTCAGGATTTTGTAGTGAACAATGGAGTTGGCATTTTCCTCCTGATCTGCATCTTTGGCTATCACCTGCAGGATCTCAAAGTCTGGAAAACAAAAATAGTATTTGTAATTTAAAAGGTGCACTATGTGGCAAGCCCCTGGTTAAGTTAATGCTCTGCCCGAAATGTTCTACCGTATGGCATTCAACTTTTCCATCTCCATGGAGACAAGCAGGTTAATGCACTAGGTCAAGTTACAGGTCAGATCATAGGAGAGGTGACCCCACTGATCGTAAGAATGCATGTTTTTCCAAGAATCTGAGCAAAAAACCCAAACAACCATAATTGAATAAATAGAAAATCCTTATAATTCCATACTCTGTAACTGGAATTACTTGGTTTGGAGGCTATTTGCGAAGAAAAGGTTAAAAATTCCAAAGTACAATTATCTTATATTGAATTATGTTAACTTTGTTCTAGTGAAATTTGTAGTCTAACCCAGTGGCTCCCAGCCTTTTTTATCTGGAGTACCCTTCAGCGTTGTGTCACACTCAGAGTCACCTCTATTAATGGTACTGGAGTTTCTTTAGTAATTATAAGTCCGTTTACTACTACAATGCCAATGATAACCATTATATTTTCAGCCAAAAATCATCCTACAGACACATTAAGGATGATGTACTGCAAAAAAATACCTAGTCCTCATACCCCTGGTTGGGGAAACAATGGTCTAACCGGTCAGATACACTTCAACATTGAAAACCATTTTTGTTTTTGTTTAAAGAGGGGGTACTTTACTACTATGGGGTATTAACTGCTAACGCATAACAAATTTACATCACCTTGTTACCCTTTGTTTTTGAAAATGCTATATTCACCAAAAACAACGTATTAACATGTTTCACGTTAGTTTTTGACGCTCTGAGTCTCCCTTCCGGTTGTTCCCCGTACTATGTCACTCACCCTTCAGAGTGCTATCACAACACAATTAGCATGTATACCACTAATGAATCTACATCACATCAGGTTTTTGTAGTCAAAGCCAAAAGTAAAATCTATCTGCTCATCCAAGCCACATCTTCAGTTCTGGTCAGATTATAGGTGGACACTGCCTTATATCTGTCTGAAAGGAGAAGCCAACTACACTGAAATTGAAAACAGCCATAGTTTACAGTTTGTTTGTTAGCTAGGTCTGTTGAGATACACGAAGAGTCATACTTAGTATATAGATTCAGCTCTTAATTGGTGCAACAAAGTAAAGCAAAAAAAACGAAGGAAACAAAGAAAACGATAGGGTTAGCCATGATGCTAAGTGTGAAAGCACCCATTAAGAGCTGAATGAACAGTGCACACTTAGTGTGGCTCAACAGACCTAGCCTACAAACAGAAACTGTAAACAATTGCTGTTTACAGTTTCAATGTACTTAGCTCCTCCCACCAGTATTCGGACCAGAACTGAAGAAGCGGCTTGGATGAGCACCAAAACATCTTCACTTCTATAACCTTCTGTCCAGTCGACAAGATTTTATTTTTGGCTTTTACTATGGATCAGACCTGGACAACTGAGGGACTACACACACATGTATTTGAATATTTATGGAGAATTGTCATGTGGAAGCATGGGTGACATAGGCTTGTGGGGGGAGCCTTGTATAGAATTTTACATCTAACCGTAAGGAGGGTCTGAATAAGAGATCACTAAGTTACTCAAACATGCATGGATGACATCCAAAACCTCTTCAGGCATGTTTTTTGGGGAGGGAACAATGTTATAACATTGTAGGAAGCTCCCAAAAGTCGATTTTGCGCAATACCCCCTCTTTAATATGAGGAAATCAGTTACTCATTTCAATAATGAAAAGGGAAGATACTTACTGATGGGTGAAGACTCTGCCACTTCACCCACGTAGGTGTCTTTGGTGAAGATGGGGCGGTTGTCATTCATATCAATAACAATTACTTTAATCTCCATGGGGCTTTCAGCCTGACCAGAGCCCTCTGCTACTGCATGAGCCATGAACTAAAGGACAGAAAAAAAGGGTTAATACTATCCGGACAGACTGAATATAAGACGAAAAAACTCATTTGTGCAGAAACTATGAAACAACCTATTTATACAAAGACAGCTCTTCACAACTTATGAATCATGAGTTTAATCTGACTTTTTACATACAGAAAATACCAAATCTTCAGAAAACTCCCTCATTAACTCACTTCTCCTTTAGAAATCCTTAGAATATAAATAAAATTAGTGAATTATTATCAACTAATTTACTTAAATTAGCCCTATTATTGTCGTGTGTGCTCTATAGTTCTATTCTGACACCTGTGGATCATTATGTTATCAACTGCGCATTTTAAAATCACAGCATTCATCTTAAACGACTTCATAAAACAAACAAGTTCGGACTTCCACTTTAGAAAACTGCAGCGCCAAATGAAAGCTGACATTGCCCTAAACGTCATCACAGCAGAGCGCCGCATACCGTCGGCCCCTCCTGAGGATAGCTGATCATCACTAGCAAGCAGCCCATTTTTTCCCCCATTTGTACCAAATTGACTATGCAATGCTAATAAATCCTACGAGTATCATCAATTAAGAAAAAAAAACTGTAGAAGGAATGGGTATGTCATAGTGGGCGTGTACCAGTGGAGGTGAAAACGGAGGTAGATTTGCAAAATGCAGTCTTGAAAATAAGAGATTATAGATTACTAAAACATGAAACACACCAAATACAATTTCAGAGGGTCAATGAGAAGAAACCATGGCAACGTAGTGAAAAGCTCTGAAAAGTAAATTTTGCAGAAAAGGTTCGCTTTAAGGACTAAATGTGCAGTTTGACATGACACTCACAGTGTAGTTGGCCTTTGCCTCTCGGTCCAGGGGCTGGGTCACATACAGGATGCCCGAGTACTTGTCCATAGTGAAGAGTCCTGCAGGAGGCTGGTCTGCTCCAGGGCCTGTGATACTGTAGTAGATAATACGGTCCTTGTCATCGCTCGAACGGATCTGAAAACACATTTACACATTTAAATATACAAAACAGAACAGACAATACTGAAATACAATAATACAGGGGTTAGGGTTATACTTGAAGTATTTGCAGTCTGCAGTGGTGGTCCTGCTTTCCGACAGTGGCAAAAAGCATTTTCAATACTATCGTTTATCACAATTTTTAACTGTAGCAAAATATTGTGCTTCAAAATTTATGACAGGTCTAAATGAATGAAATGAAATAGGTCAAGTTTATAGATATTGAAATCAAGATCTTCCTTCAGGACAAAAGTAGCGTATATTCACTGTCCCTCCTCTGTACCCTCTCCCTTGACCTCTGCAGACTGAATCCAAAATGGCCGCCATGTTGAGCCCTAACGCACAGTTTCTCACCTGAGACACTTTCTTAGGGAAGGGTCCTCTGTCGTTTTCAGGAAAGTTGATATCGGGGATCACCCAGTCTCTCTTCATCCTCTTCAGACCTTTACTTGCTTTTGGAAAATAAATGACTGCATCCATCTGAAAAAATAAAAATAATATAAAAGTCAAAATAAAGCAAACAGATAGGACTGAACTTTTTCAATATTTGAATGGAAGAAATGAGCCAGTCACAAGGCTGCCATTGTACTCCACAAACAACAAACAAACAGTTTATTCTGTCCATCTCTATCCTTTCTAACCCTGTAGTTTAGATCTGTACAAACATGCTCTGAAATGTGATTTTGTATTAGTCTTTAAGTTAAAATTCCTGCAGCGATCATTCGACTAATTGGGACTGGTCAAATGTATATATATAAAAAAATATCCTAGTTGTATCGTAGTACAGTATATAATGTATATAACAGTTATCTAGACTATACAGACTTTAAAACACTGTCTTTGTCATAAAAAAGCTTTTTGAATGTGACATTAGGGATGCACCTATACCATACTGGGATCACATCAGATATCAAATCTTGGTGGATCGGATATCGGCTTCCAAGATATCAGTTCAGCAGATATCCCATGGGTGTATAAATGGGTGTAATAAAAGTGCGTGTGTCCTGTGTGCGTGTGCGTGTGTGTGTGTGTGTCAGATGTATCAATATAAAAAGTCTCTTACGGATTCCCTCTTCTGGCGACTGGGGGCCTCTTCAATGGGAACAGCAACAACAGTTGAACTCTAAAAAGTAAAATATTTGTAATAAATATTAGTTGACAATTTACTTTAAAAAATATTTGTTTAAAGCTGCACAATGTAACTTTTTTGTAGAGGGTTCAACACTTGCTTGTATCCATGGAGATGTTATTGCTTTCCTTACAGTGTTTTACAGTATAGCTTTAACAATCCATCCTCTCTACAGATCTAACCCTGGTGGTGATGAATTGAAGTTAAAATGCTTTACAGTGGAACATTCCAAACAACACAATAACACCTCCATGGAGACGAGCAGAGAGGTTTATGGCTGTGTTGTAAGAGGGAGAGAGAAAGAGAGAGAAGAAAAGAATGAAAGGAAAATACAAAATGAATGCCACTAGGGGGCAGCACACAACCAAAAGCTGATCAGAGCAAGGGAGGAAGTACAAATTTATTTTTGATATAAAAAGTACAATATTTTTAACGTAAAGGATAGTGTTTGATTGTGTATGTGTCAGATGCCCTTCCCCGCTCTTGTGTGTATGTGTCAGATTCAAGCATGTTTGTGAGGAACAAACATTACAACATAGGTCAGAAAACAGTAAAATGGGCCCTTTTAATATTTTGAGATGTTCTAGGCCCAACCAAGATATTGACTGAACAAGTTTGTTAAATCAGGCATCTGCTCCATTGGTATAAATACATAACAAATTGGATACGTTTAAAGTTCAGATTTCAGTCTTGTCTCAGATTTAATGGCACTATTTTAAACCCTTTCATTAACATTAACATCTCTCTACCTCTGTTTGCTCGTGTCTGTGTTGGTGATGCTTCTCATGGTTTCCCTGGTGATGCCCCTGGTCCAGGTCGTTGTTGTGATGGTGATGATGCTCTTGGCCATGATGCTGGTCACCATGGTGATGCCCCTGATGCTGCACTCGGACAGCAGCGGTGAACTTGTTTCCCTCAGAGTCCCAGGCGTGAACCGAAAAGTCCTTATGCCCTTCATGTAGGACCACATGTCGCTTGACCTAAACATTTAAACAAAAATAAATTCATTGATTTTTAATACCTTTGACAAAGTGGTGTAAAACTGATACTAATTGATACGAAAACTAGTATACTAATTTTGCACAGGTATTGATACTAAAAATTCCCACTGACAGACAATGAACCTTTCCGGAATATCTTTAGAATGATCTTGAGCTGTATCAGAACAAGTATAAGACACAGACTAATATACACACATGGACCACTATGAACCTACTGGACACTGAGGGATTACACGGATATAAGGCCACATGGGAATATAAAAGAAAGTACTACCATTTAATGTGGAAATCACAGTACTGATTCCTGTACCATGATGATAATAAAAACACTCTTTAGACAATAGACTGAGTATCACGTATGGACTAAGTGAGTGTGATGTCATCCATAGCGTTCAGCTCCAGTCAAATGAAGCTCATCGACGCCAACAGTTATAGGGGCCAATTTGGACTAGGGTTCCATATTTGGAATTCTGACTGCAAGTATCATAGCAACCAAAGGAGTCAATCCTGAGCGAGGCTGTTTGAGGTAACGCCCTTTCCCGGCTGCACCACTGGTTTAGCAGGGGGAGAGCGCTTACCAATGCTATCAATCAAACCTGTTGCTAACGCTAGCTGGAGTGAAGGTGCCTGATTCATCCGTTATTAATGTTCATATTTTAAGTTGCAGACCAATAGCCAAACACGAGGATCATATAGAGCAGATTAATATGAACAAAAACAAAAAAAAGACCAAAATGACGAGGAGAAGGGGCGACAGTTTTCAGTTTCAGTAAGTGAAACTTCAGTAAGTTTAAGTTTTCAGTAAAGTGAATTGGAGACGATGGAACCAGAAGAGCGCCCATGCTCACTTGGAACACGGAGGCAGCTAATTTATGTACATTTATATATACAGTCTATGGGTTTGACTGGATCCAAATAAGCCCATATAAATTGAGTCGTTTTTCTCACCGTGAGCACTCCATCGGTCTGAATGGAGAATCTCTTGTCTTCACTATGGAACAAAAACCTCATACGATCTGAGCAGTCACTGAAACCCACTGAAACACACACAAAAGGGTTTAGGTTTTTTAAAATGTAAATATGAAAAAAAAAACTAAAATACAGAGAAATCACACACTAAATCAGATACTAAAATCAATACAAAAACTAGATTTAGATAGACTCATTTAAGCAGAGGAGGAGGGGCTGAGAGGGCAAGGAGAGAGGAAGGCGAGAGAGCAGAGGTAAAGAGGAGAGGTAGCGAGGTAGAGAGAGAGAAAAGGTATCAATACTGAAAAGTCACATTAAATTATTATTTTTTTCTATGGGGTATTAAAAAGGAGGTACCGGTATTTTCCTTCTATGGGATATTAACGTATTAACATGTTTTATATGTTTCACTTTTGTTTTTGGCGGTCTGAGTTTCCCCTCCCTTTGCTCTCTGTGCCAAGTCATTCCCCCATCAGAGCATTTGCTGTGTACAGTTTTGTATCATGTTTTTGTATATTTATGGAGAATTGTCATGTGGGAGCATGGGTGACTAAGGCTTGTGGGAGGAGCCTTGTACAGAATCTTACAGGAATCCATAAGGAGGGTTCGAATAGGGCGTGTGAGAGGTCACTAGATTACTCAAACATGCACGGATGACATATGTAACCTCTTCAGGTGTGTTTTTGATGAGGGAACAACATGGGAGAAAGCTAAAAAAAACAAAAAAATTCCCCAATTTCACACAATTTGAAATGATCAGACATTCAAAACTAAACTATATATTAAAATGTTTACATTTATATAGCCTAGTCTCAGTAGAATGAAACAACCCTTAATTCAAGCCATCTAACCTGGGTCTAACCCGGGTCTAACCCAAAATGGGACTAAATCATGGACTAAACTAGGTCTAAACATTTACAGGAAGAGCAACCAGTCAGACTGGTTTATTCATTTATGAGGCTTTGAACTTTGACCCGCTCCACACCCAGGATGTGAGTGAAGCGTGACAAATGCGGTGCTGCAGATCAAGTTTGAGATCACAGTACAGTCAGGTGTATATATGAGCAATCCTCCTGTGTGCCAGATGCCCTCCCATCCATAATGCACAAAACATTTTACTACTTCTGCTCTCCTGTTAAACCTCCAAAGTTTTCTGTTCAATTTTAGAAGCTTTTATGCACAAAATAATATAAATGGTGTTGGCCAATTTTCTTCGTATTAAAAATTATCTCGTAAAGAAAAGACATTTGTAAAGTTCTGAAATGCATTTGTTGTTTGCTGTGTCATTCTTTTGTTGATAAAAGTCTGACTCTGTTACAGCTCGTCTGTGTTTAACCAGGTCTGAACCCGTCTCTGCTCCTGATAATGTCAGATAAGAACAGAGACGGAGTGTGGGGGGAGAGAGGGACACAGGGAGAGAAAGAGGGAGAGGGAGGAGCGGAGTGAGGTAGAGGAGAGGAGGGAAAGGGAGGGGGAGGACAGAGGGAGTGAGAGAGAGAGATAGAGAGAGATAGAAAGAGAGAAAAGCAGACAAAGTGAGAAAGTGAGAGACAGAGAGAAAGAACAAGAGGGAGGGGAGAAGAGAAATAAGGGGAGAGAGGGGGATAGAGAAAAGGGAGTGAGGGAGAAATTAAGACAGCAAGAGAGAAGTAGATGAGCGGGAGAATAAAAAGAGCAGAGGTGAGAAATAAAGAAAAGAGGAGAGAGGATAGAGCATGTTTAAACAGGCCCTACCACACCTTCAGTAAACATCACACAGAGGCTTCAGCTGTAACTACTGCTTCAGATCACAACCCACTTTAATCCTGTAATACCATTTATCTTTGGCTTTTTGATATCACTCTAAAGCAAAATTATAATTAAGAAGAACTGACAAAGGCATACAGGAGAGGGCATCTGACACACGAGGACATTTCAGAGCAAGTTTGAACAGATCTAAGCTACAGGGTTAACAGTTTTTAACGCAGAATAAAACAGGAGATTTTGTCATTTCGGTGTTTGCTGACTGCATCCATTAAAATTTGGATTGCGATTAATCCTTCAGTCTAATGTTTTATTTTATGCATTTCCTGTAATAATAATATTATTAAGTTATACCATCTTTATCGCAGTGAGTCTCACATTCCTATAGCTTACACATAGCTGTGTTTGCCATGTCCCTGTTTGTGCTGATCTGAGTTTGTTTAGCCTCAAAGGAGTTAACCATTGACTCATTCTATGACTAAACTCTGAGCAGCTAAAATTTCTGTTCACAACATTATGAAAATCATAGTTTAAAGATCCTATTTTATGCTAAATTGACTCTTGTGAGCCCTAAGCCATGTTATAATATTGTTACCATTCACACATGTTTGAGTAACACTTTATTATTAGTCTGTCTACATCTCCAAAGCTCAAAATGCTCTGTTCCACATTGTGATGTCATGTAGTGGTAGTTTTCACGTTTAGCGCTATTTTTTTAACCTTTTGTACAGTAGAGATGACGAGTAGATTAGTGCCTGACTTGCCCCATTCAGCCACAAACACATTACATTTTACTTGCCCTAGACTGTATAAGGAAGTGGACCAGCTTCTAAATTTTGTTTAGATAGCGTGACAACCCTCTGTCCTAACCATAGTCTGTATAAAGAAGTGGACTCAGTGAGTGTGACGTCACCCACAGCGTTCGGCTCCGGTCAAATGAAGCTCGAGGCCAATTTGAACCATATTCCATATTTGGAAATCTGACCACGAGTATCATAGCAACCAATGCTCACATCCTGTTTGGAATGCAGCGGCAGCAGGTTAGCCATGTCCATTTATATATACAGTCTATTGTCCTAACGTGTGACAGTGCAACCAAAGCCTGTGTCACGTGCCTCTCGTCTGATAATTCTCGTATCCTTCAGAACAAAATGTCTTTATAAAAAAGTCAAAAACTTCTTAAATCTGAGATAAATAACAGTTTGGTGCTTCGATTGTTGATTCTGCAGAAATCTGTTTTTTCTCAGCCCACTCTGTTTTGTTTTTACTTTTTTACATGTATGCTGCCGTGTTTAGACCGAACGGACCATGGGACTCTGATGGAATAATCATCCCACCAATCACACCCTCTGAAATCGGTTAACATGGTTGTGAAAGTGTGTAGTTCCTGCTAGACATCTGTAGCAAACAGTAATGGAGTCTGATTCTACAGCTGTGCACCCCTGAATTTTGACCCAAACTCTGAGATGAGACTGATACATCAGGCCGATATTTGCACTTTTTAGTGAATCAGACTTAAATCTCCAGCACAGGCTGATATTTTGTTTAGGCTGTTCTGCTGCTTAAACACACAAAGCTTTATCTGAGCACTTGAATGAAAATGCAATAACTGCTCAAGATGGGACTAAACATATCAAACCAAAAATATCGGCAGAGCTCATCGGCCACTCCATATTCTGAACAACTGATATTGGCATAGGCCATGAAAAAACCTCAAGCGACCTCTTATCCTGACAAGCTCTTTTTAGTTTACTGTAAAATGTTTAGCAAATGGGTTTAGACCTCAAAATATTTGGTTGAACTCTTACAGAATGCTAGATTTAAAAAGCACTGTACCTTTTCCGAGCCTCATTCCGGAGTGGAGCCTCCTTCTACCCACTCTGAAGATAAACGCATCTGAGGAGAATCCTGCAGAACATGGAGGATCTTCTGAGGAGACCAGAGAGGAGGTCTGGAAAACGGAACAAAGGCAGTTAGGGAGAGTTGTCTTTAAAGAGCCCATATTATACTGTTTTCTGATTTGTTATAGTGTTTCCTTGTTTTTGATTTTGACAATCTTCCCCCGTTTCACCTCCACCAGTACACACCTGCTGTGACGTACACACTTCCTTCTCCATTTTTATTTTCTCAAAGGATTCGGCAGCGTTGCGTAGTCATTTTGATACAAATTCAAAAAGTTGGGCTTCTCACTAGTGTGATGTGCAACTATTCATAGGGGGCGCTGACAGCATGCGGCGCTTTGTTGTGATGACGTTTAAGGCGACATCAGCTCCCACTGGACTCAGTTTTCTAAAGTGAACTTTTATTAAGTCATTTTGATGAATATTGTGATTTAAAATGTGCAAATTGTAACAATGATCCACGGGTGTCATAGATTATAACTATAGACGCACACAAGCACAATAGAGCCGATTTAAGTTCTGTTTTGTTTAGTCATTGTTGTCCTTCAAAACTCACTTTCAATTCCTTATTTTAGTTTTTCCTGTCAACACACCATCATCAGCGAGAACATATTTAAACTGAGTCAATAGCCGTTTATATCCTTTACGTTTGCTTATGCTACGCTTTATTTAGTCCTGGAAAATTGTCCATGTTCCCGTCGAATCGGAGGAGCGTTCCACATCCATCCATAAAAGCCCATTAGGATAGTGGATGGCTCTAAGTAACTCGACCCGGGCAGTTAATGTATGGTTTTAAAGAGCTGGGCCGAGCATTATGAGCCTTATGGAGACGAGAGGTGGTCTAATCTAAAGGGACGTTATCGAACAGCCTAGACAAGAATGTAGGAAATTGACTTGATTTTTCACATTTCAAAAACCAAATAAAATACTTTAAAGGGATGTAGTGTCAATGGTGTTGGCGTCTTAGTCAGGCAAAGTTTACGTTAATGAAAAAAAAAAAAAAAAAAAGAAAAAAAGATGAATTTATATTGAAGTAAAAGAAAAAAATCATATCAACTGAGTTTTGCTGCTCATCCAAGCTGCTTCTTCAGTTCTGGTCAGATTATTGGTGGACACTGCCTTATATCTGTCTGAAGTGAGAGACCAACTACACTGAAACTAATACACCTGTTTGATGGGTAGGTTTACACTAAGTCTGAACTGCGCTAGGGTCATAACCATAATCATTCAGGCCCCTAATGGGCGTTCACATTAGCATACAAGGTAGCCCTTATGTTTCTCCTTGTTTAGGTTTAGGTCTGAGGATGGAGTTAGAAGTAGGAGATAGATTATGTCTAAGGTCCCCACTGGCCAAGATCAGCCCAACATATCAGCTCAAAAATATCGTCAGAGCTCATCGGTCATCACTTCCTCTGGATTCCAAACAATCGGAATTGGCCGTGAAAAAAAACAAAAAAAAACAAAAAAACATACACCAGACTGATACCCGTCTATGTAAAAAAAAAAAAACAACAGGTTTGCCAGGTAAGCTCAAATGATTTTTGCCCTTAAATGTACCTTAAAAAAAGAACACAGTGAAGGACTAAGTGTGTTAAGGGGACAAAATTAATCTGTTCTGAGAGATTTAGTCATTAAAGTAAAGCTGTGCAATTTATCAGCACCAGTATTAAATGACCATTTCACTACATTTTTGAACTGGACCGAAAAGTAAATTTTGGAGTAGAAAGTAAAAAGTATTTTTTATTATAGTTTGAGACCTAGACCTAGTTTGAGGCTTTATTTTTTGCACATTCAAAATTTGAGCAAACCAAAATATCCAAATAAGAACTGCTACAAAAAGCAAATGATTCAGTTGTTTCTGTTGAACAAAATTCAGCTCAAATCTTTGTCAAAATCAATTCATTTGCAGCTTTATGAGACCTCATAATCTGCATGAAATATTTACCTTTTACTCAAAGTACATTTTTAAACGTGTACTTTTTTAGTATTTTTAGTACTTTAACCCCTCGACCGGTGCTAAAAGTAGCCAGTTTGTCAAGTAAGTGTTCAGCTCTGGTCTTATGAATGGAGAGGTCTGCAGTCAATCCTCAGTCAGTAAAAGACTGGTTTGGAGCAGACAGAGGATCATAGAAATGAATGGTCTGACTTCAATGAATTGCTTCTAATTTAAATTATATTTATTAGATTATTTGATTTAAATGAGGCAAAATAAAATAGAAAATTAGAAAAATTAGATTCAGTTTTATCATATCTCCCCAGCCCTATAAAGTACAAAATCATGGGGCCAAGTTCTGTCGTGTCGGATGGAAAGTGCAGTACAGTAATACATAGCTTCCATTCAGCAGGGTTCCCATGATGCATCAGTGTGTGGCCTTGGCGTTGTTGCTTATATCTGAGTCCTGGGACACTGTGCTCTGAGTCGCGGTGCTCAAAACGGCAAATATTTTCTCAGATAAACACACAGCTCTCACTACGCAGACTACTGTTTACTAGCTAGAATGCTTTGGCTCATCCGACTGAACCTAAGTTAAAGATAATAAATAATAAAAACATTCTTTGGACCACAGAATGCGATTTTCCACATTGGCATTCCAAATGGCATTTTCTGTTATATTCCCATGTGTCCTTATATCTGTGTAATCCCTCAGTCATCCAAGTAGGCTCCATAGTGGTCCATGTGTGTACACTAGTCTATGTGTCTTATACTTGTTCTGATGCAGCTCAAGATTGGAAAGGATCATTTCTGTCCTGTCAATGGGACTTTTTTTGTATCGGTACCTGCCAATAATGAGTATCTAGTTTTGATATAATTTTCTTCAATACCACTGAGATTGCTTTAAAAGTATGCCGACTGAAGTAGGGCTGTAGTTGACTAAAGACATGCCCTGGTGATCGATTAGCCAACGAAAAAGGGGGCGTAGCAAAAGCGCTCAAAACTATTGTTTATCTGTCCCAAACTGCACTCACAAGACTACACAAACTGCAGGGGGAGCTCATGCAAAAAACATTATTTATGTAGAAAAAAGAACTAGGAAACACTAATTATAGAACGACAGATTGAAATGAGTTTAATCTAATTCACATATTTAATCTGACTTTTGAATAGCAAAAAAATACCAGGTCTTCAGATCACTCACTCCTCCTTTCTGCTGTTGTCCCATAGAAATCCTTATCTAAATAACACAAGTCTGATTAAGACAGCTTAGGAACTGCCTTTGAAATATACATTTTTAAACTGTAAAGAGACTTTATGGACACTCTGTATATTGTATGAGGGATGAACACAAAAAAAAAAAAGCCTGAACTCTTTACACATTTACATCCGACTGTCATCTTTTAAAGTGGCTTTTGTGTCCTGTGTGTGTGTGTGTGCGTGTGTGTGTGGTTTGAGTTCAGTGAGTCATTGAGCTGATAATTAAACCCCTGCAGGAAGTTCATGAGACAATAGAAGCACAGAGGCATTTGGAGACTGGGCTTAGGAATCAATGCCCACACTAATACGATCTCCTCCTTATTTTGCTTCATTCACGCATGTTTAACTTAAGTAACCCTTTACCATTAGTCTGTCTACATCTCCAAAGCTCAAAGTGCTCTGTTCCACCTTGTGATGTCATGGAGTGGTAGTTTAAGTTAACACCTCCTTTTACCTTTTGTAGAGATCGGCAATTCCAGGGCTGAAATCATCCAAATGATTCTAGTGAAGGTGTGTGGAGTTTAAAAACACAGTAGAGCACTTCCTGTATTACCACATGACATCACCAGTTGGAACAGTGTTTTCTGTTTGAGAGAACTTAGCTTAAATATGCAGTGTTTCTGTGTTAAAAATGCGTGAAACAAAGCACAACTGCAGGTCTGTTTGTGATGAGGACACAACATTATAACATAGATCAGAAAATACTGTAATATGCCAATTTTATCCACATAGGTCACATTTTTATATAGCGCTTTTCTACCTTCAAGGCACTTAAAGGGCATTCAGTCTCGTATTCATACACCAGACTACAAAGACACTGGCAGTGAGGTGGGTTAACTGTCTTGCCCAATGGCACAATGACAGCATTTATCTGTGGGCACTGGAATCGCACAACCAATCTGTGGGTCAGTGGATCTGACCACTCAACCATTGACGTTTACGTCGAGAGTGGGATTTGAACAGCCAACCTTCCAACTGAGCTACTGTTGCCCATAAGAAAGTGATGAAAGGATTGAACTTAATACATATTTAAGTTTTGTGAGGGATAAACTGTTGTATCTTGTGAACTGTTTGAATCATCTTAATATTGCAAAGTTTGATTTCTTCTGTTGGTAAAATTTTGATGAATATGACCAACGTGTTAAGGAATACATACATTTAAATTTTTTGTACTTAACTTTCTGAAAATGGTTCATTAAAAACAAGAATCAGACTATTTTCCCTGAGGCCCTGTTTATGATGAGCGAGAGCTGCAAATATTAACCCTGAAATGGTTAAATGGAGTTTGGTTTTAGATTAGGGAGGGCTCACTAAATCTGAGTAATCTTTACTGACAGTGACTACATCTATAATCTCAATGCAAACACGTAATGCTATTCTAAAGAAAGGCACTGAGGCCATTTCACTTAAAATGTGAAGAAATTCAATCTTCATCTGTCTATTAAATGTGCTTCTGCCAAATACAGGAATCCAAGTCCAAAACTAGGTCAAAATAAGTACAATTAAGGTTATATTAGAGCGTTATAAGTGTTATAAGGACTGAAGCAGGACTGAAGCAGGATCAGACAAGGATTATATGACGTCCAGACCAGGTCCAGACCAGGTCCAGACCAGGTCCAGACCAGGTCCAGACCAGGTCCAGACCAGGTCCAGACCAGGTCCAGACCAGGTCCAGACCAGGTCCAGACCAGGACCAGACCAGGACCAGACCAGGACCAGACCAGGACCAGACCAGGACTAGACCAGGACTAGACCAGGACTAGACCAGGACTAGACCAGGACTAGACCAGGACTAGACCAGGACTAGACACAGGTGGGTATTTTAGGTTTAAAAACAAACTGAACCAGAACCTGAATTATGTAGAATTAAAGTGTAGACACGCACATGAGATACTCAACTCTTGTTATTAATATGAATCTATCCCTTTAATGAATATAGTAAACACAAAAACAGATTGCACAGCCATTCTTTGAAGCCATCAGATTTTGTTTTCAATAACACTACCACATGTGACGTTTCGGGTCAGAGCCCTGGTTCATAATACTGACAATAAAACCTGTGCTTCAGAGAACTGCTCTGTTCTTAAACTTTTGCCATGGAGCCTACTGGACTAACAAGTTGAATACATTTGGTGATTTAATACAGAACTAATAAAATATATATTCTCTCCATATCGTTTTGATTGGGCCATTCAGCTAAAACAATTTATTTAAAAATCTATAGTTTTTGTAAATATTCAGGTTAGTGAAGTTAGTTATATCTGGTAAACGTGATATTATCAAGATTTTCAGATGCAAACAATGAGGTGTAACTGCTGCCAATGGTTTTTCACAAATGAAAGTAGGTCAGTCAGTCATTCAATGGTTAAATTTAAAAACAGCGCGCTAAATCCGTGTTTGAACCGTGTATTATTCCTCTTAAGTGAATGCAAGTTGACCCAGGAGCACCCGGGGGCAGAGGCCCGACCTCTGGCCTCTTAAATGAAACTCAAACCACACAGAAACCGGCCTTAATCGGCGCCATTACGGGGTCTGAACCGAAACCCACCTCAACTGTGCGTCACTCCGGAATGTACCTGCCGTCGCTGACGTAATGACGCAGCGGCGGCGGAGGAGAAGGAGGAGGAGGAAGGCAACGCCCGAGTTTAGCCGAAGCTCTCTCGAAAAAGCGCCTCCGGAAAAAGCGATTTCGCACATTTTTAAAGCAAACTATAAATTATATCGGCTTTTTATGCGTTTTCTGCAATATGCGACAAGTTAAGCCCCTAAGCTGGACTTTTAACTGCTCTACAGACGTTAAAAAGTAGAAAAAAGCTGCTTAAATACGCGACAAGTGCAAAATGGCGACCTCGTAATGCATTTTATATAGAACCATGATTGATACCGGGTTTTGCACCTGCTAACGGACAATTAAGACAAGATTAACCCGTAAAATACACGTTTAATCGTTCAAAAGACGTGAAAAGATTGCCCAAAGTCACTAAATTGCGCTAAATGTTCAGGTATCTCGAGTTAGATTAAAGTTTTTTATACATTCATGGATTAGCCATTTAGCATTCGGAATTGACAGATTCAGATGTGAAATTGTACAACTTGGCATGTAAAAAGTTTTAATACAAGCTGTAGTTAAGAGCTATGATATTGGGAATTAATGTGTAGAAATAATCAAATTTGTCATCTCGTCGTTCAGTTATATGGGGCAAAAGTACCACACTTGCTAACACAGGACAGGTTCACACAAACTAAAACAGGGAAATCACAATAATTCATGTGTCATTTGAATGAAATATGGAGCTTTATCAATCCATTTCTTTAGTAAAACGTTTGTGGGCGCGTTATTGACCAAATTAAGCCACATGTCCCGTGAAAAAAGTGCTGAACAGGACCTTTTAAGTGACAAGACCAATGCATAAACTTGTAATTAGAAGCTTTGAGTAACGTGTAGGCTGTCAACTAGATTTACTATGGATTGTTAATGTCATTTGAATAAAAAAATGTAAAAAAAAAATCCATGATATTTTGTTGTAAATAAACTTCTTGACGCAGATCTCGTTGGACAATGGGGAGAGGACAGGAAGCCTGCACACCCATTCACAAGTCAAGTTCTGGCATGACAAGAAATAAATCTTACCTGTAACACCACGAGCAAAGCGCCCAAAACCGCAAAAGTGGCGGTCCCCATCGGATTAAAACTCCCTGTAGTCGTAATCCTTCGTTAAACAAGTAAATTATCCTTTTAAATGAAACCAAAAGTAATATTCCACTGGTTTTGTGTGTTTTTGTCCGTGTAATATTACGATCTTCTCGCTGCAGGAGCTCGCTGTAGACTGGCCTGTGCACCTGGACGAGCCCCGGCAGGTTCTCTCGGCGTGTGACGTCAGCACGCACACTCACGCACGCAGGTAAGAACAGGTGTGTGCACGTCCAAATATGGGCAGGTGAGAGGAGGAGGAGGAGAGGGGGAGGGAGCTCAGGGTTTCAGGTTGGAGAGAGAGACAAGTGAAAGAAAGTATAAAAAAGTGCTGCTACTGCTCCCATGTGCCCCTGCTGCTGTTGTGGACTATAGACTTTCGGTTCCTCCTTTTCTTCTTTCTCTCTCTCTCTCTCTCTCTATCTCTCGCCCTCCCTCCACCACAAATGCACACACATAAGTGTAGTCCTCCCCCAGCGCCAGTGATAATGCTGTTCCTCCTATATGCACGCACTAATGCAGCTGCTGACTTGCATTAACAGGCTTTTGACTGTGAATATTAATAAACAAGAGACTAGTGATGGGACGTTCGGCTCTTTGATGGGAGCTGAATCTTTTGGATCCGTTCATTTCAAAGAGCCACTCAAAAGCTCACTCTTTTTATATATATATTGATATAACAGAAGCCAATGTGAGTACTCATTTTAACAACAACAAACTAATTACAGTGAGAATTTACCAAGGCTCAGATTTGAGCTGTAGAAGGATGAATTATTAACTAAAATTACAATAACAATCACAAACAAACTACTTAAGTGTTGCATTCTGCAGTTCATTTAACATATTGTACATTTATAATACTTTTTTGGGAATAATTCTGCTTTATTATCTGGTTTCAATATTATCATTTATTGTCTGACTTCAGCAATATATCGCACTTTAAAATTTGTTATTGTGATAGGCCCAGTTGGTTCAACATTAATCAGTATAAAAATGCATAAAAATTAGAAAAAAAGATTAAGTTCTTTTTAAAAATGAGATCCGGTTCCAGCTGTTCACAATAAGGAACGTTCAAAAGAGCCGACTCGTTCATGGGCGTCACATCACTAATCAAATGGTCAGGTTCAACATTTGTAAATTTACCTTTTAGATATATATTTTGAAAGAACAATGTAAGGCTGTGTTTTGGTAATGTGTGCATCTTATTCCATGACCACTGAACATCCCACCAGAGTTACATGTAGAACACCCCCAGCATGATGTCAGTATAGTGTAAAATATCTTTTTTCTACATACACTCCTACTACCACCTTGATGAGTTTATAAGCACTTTTCACAACTCTCTAACAATGACAACTAGCATGCTAGCAGCACAATTTTTGATTTTCAAACAAACAAAAAAATTATTATAATTAGATACAGACAGTACACAGTGGACATATTTTGACCTCAAGCACTCAACTGAGGACAGATCTGATCTCTGTTCTAATGTTGTTTCCTCATCACAAACAGACCTGGAGTTGTGTTTTGTTTCATTCAAACATGTTTAACACACAAACTCTGCTCTACGTGTCATAACTCAATTCAGCTTATAGAGGAAAACAGGTTTGTGAGGAATACTAGACACTGCCAATTTTGAGATCACTTCTGAGTGACTGAACCTTTGGTCTCATGGACTGAATCAAAAAAAGTCCCACTGACTCATGGAGTACCAGTAACAGTAGTGCTGTAACGTACCGCCATGCCTCAGCCTCACCTTTAGACCTTTAGATGGTGCAATACGTGTGTGTGCATGTGACTGTGAGTGTGTATGTGTGTGTTCATGTGAGTGTGAGCGTGTATGTGTGTGCACTTGTGTGTATGTGTGTGTGAGTATGAAAAAGTCAAACTACAGACCTAAGCAGATATGTTTAGATCTTTGTTCGTGACTGACCATGTACAAAGTCAATACTTCCATGGGTATTAAAGATGGAGTATGTTATTTCTATGGGCTATTAAAGAGGGGGGGTATTTTACTTGTATGGGGTATTAAAGAGGAAGTATTTTACTCCTATAGGGCATTGAAGAGGGGTATTTTACTGCTATGGGATATTGAAGAAGGTATTTTACTTCTATGAGGTATTAAAGAGGAAGCATTCTACTTCCATGGGATATTAAAGAGGGGGTATTTTACTTCTCTGGGGTATTAACTGTAACCCACCCACTGTAATCACCGTGTTAACTTTTGTTTTGAATATGCTATATTTGCCCAAAACGTGTATTAACATGTTTTATGAGTTTCACTTCCTCTTTTAATGCTCTGAGTCTCCCCTCCCTTTGCTCTTTTGTTTCATTCACACATATTTAATGCACAAGCCCTGCGTATTTAGGCTGACTTCTTCTCTCAAATAGAAAACAAGTTGTGACGTCATCAAGTGGCAAAACAGGAAGTGCTCCACTCTGTTACAAAACTCCATACAACTTCTCTAGAATCATTTGGATAGTTTCAGCCTTGGAATTGCCAAACTTTGAAGTTACAGCTACTGTTTTATCCTAATTTAAACTGCTTCACTTCTCGGTGCATCAGCAGATATTACAGACTTTCTATTGACAATTTCAACTGAGCCAGCCACAATTTAACGTTTAGAACAATGGAGATAATTACAAGGTCGATACTTTAGTCCTGGGTTAGTCCTGGTTTAGTTCTGCTTTAGTCTCGCTTTAGCCCTGCTTTAGTTCTGGATACTTCTCCAGATCTGAGTCTAGTCCTGGTCTGGAGCTGGACCCTCTGGCTGATTTGAAGCCTGTGTGAGGAGCAGCCACCCACTTTGGGGCAGATCCAGAACAATTGAGGTAATTATAGGGTTAAATGAGCCAACAGAAAACAGCTCTCAGTGTGAACATCAATCAGGCCAAACAATGAGCCAAAGAGATGGAAAATAAATATTTGCATTGCTGAAAGAGTGAATACTGTTTTATGAGTGTCAATGTCTATAATCTTTGACACCACAACAGAAGACTAAAGTAATAGTATTATTTTAAAGAGGGGGTGTTATTCAAAATCCACTATTTGGAGCTTCAGAACAGATTTTAGATGTCATCCATGCATGTCTGAATAATCTAGCAATCTCTCGGGCCCTATTCAAACCCTCCTTACAGTATGCAGTAAGATTCTGTACAAGGCTCCGCCCACAAGCCTCCGTCACCCATGCTCCCACACGACAATTCTCCATAAGTATACAAAATCATGATATAAAACTGCACAACAACAGCTGATTGTGTTGTGATAGTGCTCTGAAGGGGGAGTGACTTAGCATGGAGAACAAAGGGAGGGGAGACTCAGACCGTTTTTAACATCCAAAACCTCAAGCATGTTTTTGATGAGGGAACAACATTATAACATGATAGTGAGCTCCAAAAAGTTGATTTTGCATAAACATGTACAAAGTGCCATGGCGATGTCTTGTTGACCTTCAGAGCTCTTCTTTGTGTTGATAGCTGTGCTGTAGATATGGTTGTCCAGACGTCCAGGAGGAAGCGCTCTGCTTGTTCACATTAAATATTTAGTAAACCTCTGAGGACGACCATTACACAGTGGCTTATGGCTCCACTGATCACGTCCAGCCTCTTGCACTTTGACCAGTGACCAAGGCATCTGGGTCAGTCTCTTTGACTCAGGGTGCAGTCACACAATCACCACATCAAAACTGGGACTAAACCTGGAACTAAACCAGGACTGGACTAGGACTAAACCAGGACTAAAACTGGACCAAACCAAATCTAGAGCACTATGTAACATTTTTGGTTGGGGTTTTACCACCTGCTTGTATCCATGGAGATGTTATTACTTTGTCTTGAATGTTCCACAGTTTGGCATTTTTCGTTGAAATACATGGAATACATTAGTCCTGGTCTAGTCCTGGTTTAGTCCTGGTTCAGTCCCACTCTAGTTCTTTAGTTCTGGTTTGATTCTGCTTTAATCCCAGTTTAGACCTGGTTTAGTCCTGCTTTATTTCTGCCTTAGTCTCAGTTTGGTCCTGGTTTAGTCTTGCTGTAGTCCTGGTTTAGACCTGGTTTAGTTCTGCTTTAGCCCCAGTATGGCAGTAAAGGTTTATTTTAATTCAATAAACATTGTGAGAGAACAGCTGTTTAAAATGTGAAGAGGAAGTGTTAAATATAAATGAACAGGTCACACCATAGACTGTATATATAAATGGATATAGTTAACCTGCTAGCTGCCGCGTTCCAAATAAGAAGTGAGCATGGACACACTTCCGGCTCCATTGACTAACTTCACTTTACACTGAAAAACTGTTCCCTCTCTCTGTCACTGCTGCAGTCAGATTAATCATTTTGATTTTAAAATGTTCGTATTAACCCACCCTACATGATCTTGGGGGGTTTATCTGCTCTTTTGTCCCTATATACAGTCTATTGTTACAGGCTACTACTATTTGTACTACTGCTAATACTATTATAACTACTTTGTACTACCTACCACTTCTTCCTAATCTTAAGGTGTTGACGAACGTCTGACCACACAGTGTGAGGGCGGGGGCTCTGTATTATGGGTAAACACAGTAATGGTATTTGGACTAAAAAAGATTTAAACCTGAGCCTGAAACATTAGCCCAGTGTTAGCTTATTCTGTTACCACAACGTTAACCCAAAGTTAGCTCAGCACTGAGAGATGTGTCTGTGCAAATACTGAGGCTGTAAAGGATGGGAAGGCATCTGACGCATGGAGACATAAAAGGACGGGAGGGCATCTGACACACAGAGATAAAGCAGGAGGATGGGAGGGCATCTGACACACAGGGATATAGTAGAATGAGAGAGCATCTGACACAGACGGATGTAAGAGGGTGGGAGGGCATCTGACACATTTATGGTTAGTTCTGATATAATTAAACTACTGTAAATATTGAGAAACAAATCCTGTGACTTTTTTGTTTAAAAGCTAGACGACTAAAACAAGAAGTTTGAAAATAAGGAAACAAAAGTGTGATTGGAATATATTTAAGGGCAACTTTGAAATGTTGCAGCATTTCAGTTCCTAGTTTAGACAAAGAATTTCCCTAAATAATGCAATGTGTTACTTCATTCGGTGAGGAGGTTGTGGGTTCGACTCCTGATCTCTCTTATTTTGACAAACAGTACATGTTAAAGGACAGCATGCCTCCCTTTGACCCTGTTCATTTTTCTGTCACCATTTTGGACTTTCCCGGATGCTCGTCTATCTCCTCCATCTTAATGGTCTCCTCAGATTCCTACAGACTCAGGCTTTGTCTCAGACCAGTTTGAGCTGTGCGGGTGGAGAAGGTGGAAGATGGTGGAAGAGTTTCTCAGTTTCCACAATTTAACTCTATATTCAAATCCAAGAACCCCGTTCAAAATCATTAACGATTATTTTAAATTGTGTTCTTGTGTCCCATATTACACAAAATTGACTCTTGTGCACTTTAAGTCATGTTAATGCTGTCACTACCACAAAAACACTTCTAGAGTTGTGTTTTGTTTCATTCACATGTTTGAGTAACCCTTTATTATTAGTCTGTCTACATCCCCAAAGATCAAAGTGTTCTGTTCCACCTTGTGATGTCATGAAGTGGTAGTTTTCAAGTTAACAGCTCCTTTTACCTTTAGTTCAGTAGAGATTGGCAATTTCAGTGCTGAAATCTCCAAATGATTCTAGTGAAGGTGTATGGAAAAAGGTGTATGCTCCACTATGTTTAAAAACACAGTGGAGCACTTCCTGTATTACCACATGATATATAAGGTGAAACAGAGTATTTTCTGTTGGAGACAGGAACGGCAGAGTTTGTGTGTTAAACATGTTTGAATGAAACAAAACACAACTCCAGGTCTGTTTGTGATGAGGAAACAACATTATAACAGGTCAGATCTGTCCTCAGTTGAGTGCTTGAGGTCAAAATATGTCCACTGTGTACTGTCTGTGTCTAATTATAATTAGATTTTTGTTTGTTTGAGAATCAGAAAGTGTGCAGTTAGCATGCTAGTTGTCATTGTTAGAGAGTTGTGAAAAGTGCTTATAAACTGATCAGGGTGGTTGTAGGAGTGGTTGTAGAGATGATGTTATCTGTTCTTCCTCTGCATTACTCATCACAATAGAAATCAATGGAGCGTCTAAAGAGCTATACTGTAAAAAACTTATGCTGTGTCCAAATGTCCACACTATCTCCTACAGGGGGGACTATTTAGGGGTTACACCATTTTTGAGAGGTGTCTGGATCTCCAGTTGGTGAAAAAGTAGTGCACACAAAATTTCCCACTATGCATCTTGAAAAGTAGTGCGCAACACTGTTATGTTGGTGTAAAATTGCTAGCGTTAGCCGCTTACCTTAGACTGAACTGTTAACAGAGCAACCATTTCTGCATCTCAGACAAACTTTTTTTTAAATCCTAAAACTTTTTTATTAATAGTTCATAAATACTTGTGCCAGTCCAATCTGATCAATATTTATGATACAAATCAAGTTTTAGCAGAATTTAGCCCTTAGACTTTTTTCACCCTTTCCCAGAGTCACGTTGTGTTTGAATCTCTCTGAGTGAGGCTCTATAGAGAGCCCTGAAGACTGTGGGGCTGTGTGGTGTAGTAGTGTGTAGTGTGAATGAGGAGTTAGGGCAGGGGTGTCCAAACCTTTCTCATTAAGGGCCACAAATAAAAACACAAACGAAGATGAGGGCCAATTGAGGGCCATAGACTGGTCACCAATACAGTCAATATCTGTGTTATTATTACAAGTTAGACTGAACCACTAGACCTTTATTCATGCTTACATCGTCAATGGGACACATTAAATATTTGATATAGGCTTGTGAAAGTAGATTTTCAGAAATGTACAGTAAAAAGTACTGTTTAAGGTAATATGGGCCAATTCACCTGGAAGCTTGAGGGCCGCATTTGGCCCCCGGGCCACAGTTTGGACATGCCTGGGTTAGGGGCTGGGGGAGACATTTGGACACAGCCCTAGAATAAGAACATATGGATAATAATAATGCCTTAGTCTTACACAGGGCTTTTCCAGACACTCAAACTCATTGTACAGTTTTGAGCATTCTTCATTCACTCCACACTCGGTGGTAGTGAGATACTATTGTAGCTACAGCTGCCCTGGGACAGACGGACAGAGGCGAGGCTGCCAGTCTGCACCATCGGCCCCTCCTATCACCAACATTCACTCACCACATTCATTCATACATACATGTATTTTGTGAGAATAATACATTTTTTATATATACATTTTTATTAGAATTCATATTAAATCTTTAAGTTAAGATGGCAACACTGATAATTTTACTTAAAATATGAGAAAATATAAAGCTGTGTTCAACTGCGACTAAACTAGAACTTGACCAGAACCAAACCAGGTCTACGTCAGGACCATAGACTAAGGGCGTGTTATGTCATCCACAGCATTCGGCTCCAGTACGCTAGTGGGAGCAATCTCGGGGAAAGAAGGTGTCTGATTTGTCTGTTATTAATGTTGATATTTTGATTAACGGACACAATAGTGAAATAAAAACACCAGGATCAAGTAAAGTGGGTTAATTCGAACATTTTAAGACGCAAATCAAGAGCCTGACAGCAACAGTTAAAGAGCAAGGGGCCACAGTTTTTCAATGTAAAGTGAATCAGAGCCAGAGTCAATGGAGCCAGAAGAGCACCCATGATCACTTCCTACTTGGAACGCAGCAACTAACAGGTTAGCTACTTCCATTAATATATGCAGTATATAGTCTATGATCAGGACTAAACGAGAATCATGCCAAGACCAAATCAGTGTGAATGCAGCCTGCTTTAAGTGATCGGCCAAATCCCCTAAAACGAGATGATGAAGAGCACATGAGGTTAGAACATTGTAGACTTGACTCAAAAACGTACCTGTTTTTTTCTAGTTTTTAATTCTACTGAAGTTTATAAGTTTACTTCCTGGTTGTATACGCTCAGCAGATGTGGCGTATGTAGAGGTAATTCCATAACTGTTACCTAGCAACCATAACTACTACTTCCTGTATTTTTGGACTTTTCTTCTCAACTTTTTTGCCACTTAACTGATGTAAAACGTTGATAAATATTTTGTACAAGTACTATCCACCAGCTCTGCTTGTGTCCAGCGTTTAAGAGCTTCTGACAGAGTCCATCCATCTCCATCAGAACATGCATTAAAACAGGAAGCATCGAGTTACAGCAGACTTAAGAACATTTTCAACTCAGAGGAGAGGAGGAGGAGAGGAGAAGGTCAGAGGAGAGGAGGAGAGAGGGGAGAGGAGGAGAGAGTCAGAGGAGCAGGGGAGAGGGTCAGAGGAGGAGATGATGCAGTGAGTCTGAGGAAGCAGAGGAGAGGAGCAGAGGGTCAGATGATGCAGGAAACAATAATTAAAATAACAAAACTATTAGTGCCTGACTGTGGAACATTCCAGATTAAGTTTAAACATTTCCATGAGAAAAGCAAGCAGCAGATCCTCCACCAGTATTACAAGCCCGAAGTCAGTTTAACAAAAACGTATTCATTTGAGTTCTTCCTCTGTTCTCTGTTCCACAAACATGAGGTTTTGGCAAGTAGTGACTGTGGTTAAAGGCTCTGTACCTCGTTCTTTTGTTTAGTACAGATAATATCCAATAACTCTGGACCACTGCAAACTAAGAGACTTTAGGTTTATAGGATCAGTCTCCAGGAAATGAGTGGAAGTCAATGTAATGTCCCCTAGAAGCAAAGAAACCCAGCATGTGTGTGTGAGAGAGGGGTAGAAGGGAGAGGGGCGGGGCGGGGTGGGGGGGATTATTTTGGGTGGCGTCCGAGTAAACAGCCCCCCAGCTAAAGGTGCATTCCTGAAGACAATAAGGCTCCACCCAACGACCCCCAACCTAAAAACACACTTAAAACACCCCTATTGGTACTTTGCGTCTGTGATGTCATCAACGTATCCTGGGGGTGTGATGCTAACTGTAAGCACTGGTCTGTCTGAGGCTTTGTTTCTCAAGTGAGGCTTTAATCTGAGCTTTGTTTTAACACAGGTGAGCTGATTTGTGCTGTTGAACAAGTCCCTCTCAAATAATATCACAGTCACAAGCTAGCGTTAGCCAACAGTTTTTTCAGTGAGTTACTCTCTTAAAAATGAAACTCTGAAACTGGACCATGAACACTCGTACTGATCACAGGCTCCTGAAAATGTGCTCTTCATACCCATTTTGCTTTTTTTTCTGGAGTTTTCAATTTATCTTAAAACTTTTTGGCAGTGTTTGCTAATGTGTGCATTGTATCACCATGGTAAGTGATGAACATTCCACCATACACAAATATGCAGAACTCCCTCCAGAGTGATTTCACTGCAAAGTATGTATATCCCAGTGTATCAGATGCCCTCCCATCCTCCTGTATCCTCCTTGTTGGAGGAATAATGTGGGAGAATGGAGCTTGTCACTCATAGAAATGATCAGGGACTTTTGGAGATTTCTAAAGAAAACCTTGGAATGAGACAGAATCTTGACTCAGCTGCATCTGATGAACCGAAAGTGACAACCCCTTTAAACCGCAAGTAACAACATCACATTCAAGTACATACAAGTCTCAGGAAGCGGCTGCAGCGATGAACATATCTGGAGTGGAAAATATGACACACATGAATGGACCATACTGTGATGCAGGCAAAGGTCTATTAAATCACAACAATAATAATAAAATGCAAACATAAGCAAACACTAAGAATAAATAAATAATTATTTTAAGATCTGAAAACTCAAGAAAAAATACATTTTAAAGATTTAAAGATCACATTTTCAGGAGCCTGTGATAAATCCAAGTGTTCATGGTCCTGTTTAGGAGTTTCATTTTCAACAAAAAGACGGGAGAGAAAAACTGTTGGCTAATGCTAGCTTGTGACGATAATGTTATTTGAGAGGGACTTGTTTAACAGCACAAATTCCAGCTATGTCAGCTCTTTATGGTCAGATTGTGTTCAAATAAAGCTCGGATTAAACTCTAATTTGAGTAACAGAGGTTCAGACAGAGCAGTGCCTTCAGTTAACTTCACACCCTCAGATAACGTTGAAGATATCAGCTACAAAGTATCACTTTGTGTGAGTTATAATGTAGTCCACTTTTAGACCTGGTTTAGCCCTAGATTAGACCTGGAATAGTCCTGTTATAGACCTAGTTTTGACCTGGTGGTACTCACAAAGCCAAATCTTTTCTTTAGTAGTACTCAGTGTGAAAATGACTAAACCGGGACAAAACAAAGACTATAAACCAGGACCAAACCAGAACTAAACCAGAACCGAACCAGATTTAAACCAGGACTAAACCAGGACTAAACCAGGTCTAGTTTGAGAGACACTTATCAGTCCAAATTCTTGAGCTGTGTCTTTGGCCTTGAGTGTATTACTGTCTCTGTGTGAACCTCTTATCTCCTCTCTCCCTCGCACATTCTATCTCTCTGTCCCTCTCTCCTACTTTTCTCTCCTCTCCCTCTCCCTTCTTTCTCTCTTCATCCTCCTCTTCCTCACTTTCTCTCTCCCTCTCCTCTCTCTCCCTTCTTTCCTTATCTCTTTCTCTGTCTCCTCACTCCCTTGATGCCTCTTGCCGTTCTCACGCTCCCTCCATACCTCCTCCCACTCCCTGCTTTCTCTCTGCCTCTCTTCTCTCCCTTCTTTATCTCTCACCCTCCCTCTATCTCTCTCTCCTCAACCCCTCGATGCCTCTCCCCCTTCTCACGCTCCTTCTATACTTCCATTCTCTCCCTTTTTGTCCCTCCTCTCCCACTTTAATGCCTCTTCTCTCTTTCTCACACTCTCCTCTTTTTCCCCACTCACTCCCTTACAGTCTCTTAGGGACTGAACCAGGACTGATCCAGAACCAAATCAGGACTGAACTAGGACTATGAACCAGGTTTGAACAAGGACTAAAGCAGGACTGAACCACAACTGAACCAGATCTAAACCAAGAATAAATCAGACCTAAAACCAAGACTAAGCCAGGATTAAACCAGGTCTACACCAGGACTAAATCAGGACTGAACATGAACTGAACCAGGACTAAAGCAGGGATAAACTGAGATTGAACCAGGACTAAACCATGACTAAACTAAGACTAAAACAGGACTAAACTGAGATTAAACCAGGACTAAACCAGGGCTAAACCTGGACTGGACCAGGACTAAACCTGAGCCAGGACTATCTGACTAAACCAAGTCTAACACTAATATAAATCAAACAAATTCTGATTTTGACTAAAAGAGTAGATTATAACAAAATGTTTAAAATGGTTGACCCCTTTTTGACCAAGTATGACCCTGTGTGGTCTTGGATTCTCCTAGGCTGAATCCTTAAGCGTCTCACGCACTACAGGGTTTGTCAGTCTTAAACAATTCTCAAATGTGTGACAAAAAGTGCAGACCACAGACACAAAGAGAATTGGAGTTTAAATGTCTGAGCACAAAGACTGCAATGAAGAGACCGCACACTACAAGCTAAAAGTCATGAACGCACAACATGACACTGTCTACAGTAAAACGACTCACTCTGAGACTCTAAAGTGTTCAACAGATCAGAGCATTGCACTTCTACTTGAGATACAAGTCAGAACTCTGTGTAAGTGTGTTATTATTAGTGATATGTGGTGCAGTGGTTCAGATAAATGCTTTTAATGTACAGAAGGCTGGAGATAAAGTACACAGGAAATAGAGTCACTATCGGCAGTCTGCAGCAGCTTCAGCCTGATCCTCGCTGTGTGGATGTAAACAGACACACATGAGGATCTACTCTCACCTTTTTACTTTTAAAGAAGGCTAGATTCAAAGAGCTGTGTTGAGGACTCAGGTAAAACTTCTAATGGATAATACTAAACAACTTTACAAGAGCTGAGAACTGAAGTCGTTTATAAATTATTTTCACTGTGTCCTCAGTTTGTATCCTGCTCCTCTGTGTCCATCACTCCGTCTGCCACTGATACTCCGGGAGAGATCACTAGATTATTCAAACATGCATGGACGACATCTAACACCTCTTCAGGCATTTTTTTTGATGAGGGAAAAACGTGGTAAAAAAAAAGGTAGAAATCTCCAAATAGGCGATAAGTAGATAATACCCCCTCTTTAACAAGGCAGAGATCGAAAGGAGAGAGAGGGTGAGAAAGAGAGGGGGACAAAAAGGGGATGAAACAGTCAGAGAGAGAGAGAGAGTAGTAATGCTTTGTAAAGTGCTCTGACCACAGACCACTGAACTAAACAGACTGAGGAGGAGAAGCTGTATTATGAACCACACTAACCCTCCTCAGATTTGTAAAGATGAAGATCAGAGCTGGAGCTTAGACCCTTTCACTGACAGATATGATGATAGTGAGTTTGCAGACACAGTATCGTACACTGTATCTGTACGTCACAAAGTGTTTAGGTACATTTTACAAAATACATTTGTGATAGTTCTACAGTTTTGTTGCTTGTTAAATCAGATCTATTCTACAAACTGGACTTTACAGATCTTTATCTATGAGTAATCTTTAATATTTTATTTTCAAACGCCATTTTGACGATCTACCCCCGTTTTCACCTCCACTGGTACACGCCTACTGTGATGTACGCACTTCCTTCTCCAGTTTTATTTTCTTAAACGATGATACTCGTAGGATTCGGTAGCGTTACATAGAAAAAAATCTGCTGCTTGCTAGTGTAATGTGCTATCCATAGGGGCCGTCGACAACATGCGTCGATTTGTTGTGATGATGTTTACGGCGTTTACGTCAGATCTCATTGGGCATCGCAATTAATGCGGAAGTCAGTGGACATGTTTCTTTTATTAAGTCATTTTAGATGAATATTGTGATTTAAAAGGTGCAAATTATAACATAATGATCCACAAGTGTCATCAGTTAGGCCCATAGAGCACACACAAGCACAACAGGGCTGATTTAAGAGAAAGTAAACTCATGCAATACATTTGACCCTCACTGTTTTTATGATTAAAATAAAACTATTTCAGATCATGTTTGTGCTGGTAGTGATTTAACCTCAAGAAATACTATACTACTATACTATATAAAATGTGTTTGTTTTAAAAAAAATATTGATAAAGGACTGAAAAACATGTGCATTATATCCATTATTGCATAGGGCTGTCAAAAGACTGCTGGCTGTTCAAAAATCAGATACTAATCGATATTAAAACTAATATCTAAACTAGATCCTAATTTTTCACAGGCATTGATATTAAAAAAAGTCCCACTAACAAGACAGAAATGAACCTTTCCTGAATATCTTTACAATGATCTTGAGCTGTATCAGAACAAGTATAAGACACATAGACTAGTGTACACACATGAACCACTATGAACCTACTGGACACTGAGGATTACACAGATATAAGGCCACATGGGATATAAAAGAAAGTACTACCATTGAATGTGGAAAATCACACTATTGTTTAAAGAAAGAGTGTTTTTATTCTCATTGTGGTATTTATATTGAGTCTATTCCTTAATATTGAAATCAATTTCAAAATTTGAGTTTCATGACATACACTATACAGTATAGTGTGCATCACAGAATTGTGATATTATTGTATCATGAGTCAAGTATCGAGTATTGTATGGAACAGTGAGGGGCCCTGTGATTCCTGGCCCTTGGTTTCGGTCAGTTCTCTGGCATCTGGTCACAGGTCAGAGGTCGTAAGAGACAGGTCAAACTGAGGCATTCAACTGTCCATATCCCTAATCACCTGGAGAAACAGGAAGTAGGGCAAACATAAAGGACCCGACAGAGTGCTCTGATTGGCCGATCATAGACAGGACCGTTCTGATTGGCCGATCATAGACAGGACCGTTCTGATTGGCTGATCACACAAGGAACAGTGTGATGTGGGTATAAAGTCTTCACTGAACCAAAAACAAAACAATCATCAAAAGACATAAACCAGGACTTAACCAGATCTAAACCAGGTCTATACCAGGTCTAAACCAGGTCTAAACCAGGTCTAAACCAGGTCTAAACCAGGTCTAAACCAGGACTAAACCAAGTGAAAACCCGGGCTAAATGAGAGCTCTGGAGCAGGTCTAGACCCGCTTCAGACTTCACTATGAGTATTATGGTCTGTGTAATGTAAGGATGTGTTCACACATTTCAGTCCTCATGTAGACTCGGTTTGGTCCTGCTAGTCTGATTTAGTTCTGGTCTAGTCCAGGTTTAGTGTTGGATATAGTCCCGGTTTTGATGTGGTCTATAAGTGTAATCCAGAGAGTCCAGAGGTAGCGTCTCAATCGGGGGCGCACGTACAGAGGGATATGGGTTTGTTTTAGTCCAGTTTAAGACCTGGTTTAGTGCTGTTTAAGACCTGATTTAGTCCTGGTTCAGTCCTGGTTAAGACCTGTTTTAGACCGTTTCCATATAAAATCTAAAGTAATCCTGGTTTAGTTCTAGTTCATTAGACCCAGCAAAGTCCTGGTTTAGTCCTGGCTCAGTTTTGGTTTAATCCTGGTTTAGACCCTGTTTTCTTGTAAGGTTTTAAGTAATCCTGGTTTAGTTCTAGTTGATTAGACCCAGTGAAGACCTGGTTCAGTCCTGGTCTAGTCCTGTTTTTATTCACAATAGACTTAACCAAGTCATAATCCCAGTTGTATAATGTAGTCCCAGATTCCAGTTTTAGCCCAAATATTTCACATTTTCTGGAGACTTTTCATGTCTTTCTTATATTTGCTCTTATAAACAAACAGAGGTTGAACTTTGAACCAAAAGAGGAAGTGGTCATGTGATCAGTAGAGTTGTGACAGAGTCTGATCTTGGATTATGTGACCACAGGTTCAGATGAGACGCACTCATATTTGTGCTGTTTTATATAACTCAGGTCACATTCAAGTTTACAGAGTTCAAACAAGACATGTCAGGTTCAAAAGGGAAACGTCACAATGAGTGGATTTATTTTGAAGTTTAAGGTCAAGGTTATTCCATGTTTTCTAATATAGTTTAACAATAAAACAACATGGTGTGAAATGCTTTTATTGTGTAGTCTGTGTAATCTCTGGTTTGCTCCTGACATAGTCCTGGTTCAGCCCTGGTTTAGTCTTGGATTAGACCGAGTTTAGACACTGTTTCCTTGTAAAATCTGAAGTTATCCTGGTTTAGTTCTAGTTGATTACGCTAAGGAAAGTCCTGGTTTAGACCTGGTTCAGTCTTGGTTTAGTCCTAGAGCTGCGGGGTTTGGATGAGCGCCCAAACGTCTCCATTCTAAAACGTTTATCCAGTGACAGAACTCAATTTCATTTTCTTTCTTTCATTTTGTGTTTGTGTTTTGTGTTTGTATTGGAATGAAATGTTCCGCAATGGGGCTTTAATGCTGTAACATCAGTGTTTCTTACAGGAGTGGCTCAGAGACACAGAGTGGAGGAACAGGTTTCACTGGATTCACCCAAAACAACAAATTTCAGCACGAGATCATTACATCACCTCACTCCCAATGAAAAGGAAACACATGCAGTAGTAGTACAAGTACACAGTGCATTAGTACTAGTGCTGTCATAATATTCAAATCTCAAACGGCACTTTGATACCAAGGAATAGACTCAATACTGACTCTGATAGCACAGTGATAACAAAAACACTCTTTCTTTAGACAATATAGTGTGATTTTCCCACATTAAATGGTAGTACTTTCTTTTATATTCCCATGTGTGTTATATGTGTGTAATCCCTCAGTGTGCAGTAGGTTCATAGTGGTCCATGGGTGTGTACTACCCTGTGTGTCTTATACTTGTTCTGATACAACTCAAGATCATTCTAAAGAAAGGCTTTGTAAATGTGACTTTTTAATATCAATACCGATGAAAAATGAGGATCTAGTTTCAATACTAGTATTAGTATATGATTTTTGATACTTTTGTTAACCCTAAGTCGTAGTAGTAGTCCTGGTTGTGGTGACAGTAGTACTAGTTGAAATAGTGGTAGCAATAGTAATCCTTTGTGATGGTGGAGGTAAGTAGTTGGTGATATTACATATACTCACTGATATTTTCCATGCAATAGGCCATAGACAGACATAGCCTACATACTGGTGTTGAAATAGTTTGTCTGAGAGATTCAGTAAAATTGTGTTAATAGTGAAACAGTGTCAGCGTTTCTCCAGAGTTGTCAGCCAAGTTAAACCTGTAAATGAGGTGCTGGGAAGAAACCCAAACTTGTGCCCTCAGGAAAGGACTGTATTTAGGACTAGTTTAGTATCCACAATCTCCCCAGGTTGTTTGGCAAGAACAAAGTGACCAGACGCCAGTCCACACTCTACCACTCTTTATTGAAGTTGTGTTTATGGTTTATGCTCATATTCATGATTCATGCTCATAGTTGTCCATGGTTGCTCATGTCTGTTCATGGTTTGTTCTCAAGGACACATGAACAATTGTAGATGAAGTAAAGGAAAAACATTTAAAGTTGGGAAGGAGAGCTGGTGCGACTGTCCCGAACACAACACTGACTACTACTAAAAAGTTCCGCTGGTGGCTGCTGAATCGTGATTGGTTGAGGAGTGAGAAGGGGTGGTTTATCTGAATAATAATGATAAAAACTGTGAAAACCTAATGCCTAAACCAGGAACGTCATAAACAAATTAAAACAACACAGATAAAACAAATTAAATTACACTCTTGATAACAAAACCGCTGTCTGAAACCAGCATGTGTGAAAACCATCCCCCAAACAAATTGCCTCAAATATCTCAGTGCCTTGTTCACGAGGGAAGGATGGAGCGTGAGATCGTCAGGTGGCGTCTGCAGTGACGCTGTATGCCGTGCAGACTGTTATGGTGAACAGGAAGCTGGCCTGGGAAAACCACAGGATCCCTCCAGAAGAGCTGGAGGAAGTGTGTGGAGTGGGAAGTCTGGGCCTCCCTGCCCAGACTGGGGTCTCCTCAGGACAGTCTATGTGGAAAGTAAAATGAAATTTACTTCAGACTTGTTATTTTGGTCTTAAAATGTTTGTACATGATCATGGTGTTTTTATTTTGCTATTGTGTCTGTAACCCAAGATATTAACATTAATAACTGCCTCCTGCTAGCGTTAGCAACAGATTTGATTGACAGCATTGCTAAGCACCCACTCGTGGTGATATTCCTCGCCCCTATAACTGCTGGCCTCAGTGAGCTTCATTTGACTGGAGCAAAACACTATGGGTGACATCTCACTCACTTAGTCCACTTCTTGTGGTCCACCATTTTGTTTGTTACATATTTTATCATGTAGAAATGTTGGTTTTTGGCTAGTTTCATTTTCCTAAAGACGTTTGGGTTATGGGTTTGGATTTGTCCCATTTCTGTATATTTTGTCAGAGTTTTAAGACTACATGTGTGAACACTGTAGGCAGTGAGTCTAAAGAAGTTTGTAGGATCAGCACCAACACAGGAATAGCGCCGTATCACGTTATTCTCTGATTTCTGTTCTAAAGTTGTGTTCTCATCACAGACAGACCTGGAGTTGTTGTTTTGTTTCATTCACGTCTAATACTAAAACCCTGCATATTCAGACTGAGTTCTTCTCTCAAACTGAAAACACTCCACCTTCCACCTTGTGATGTCATGTAGTAATACAGGAAGTACTCCACTTCACTAGAATCATTTGGATAGAGTTATAATAAAGTACGGCCGAATCTTCTTGTTCAAAAACTGGTTGACTTGACTTGTCACTTGTAGATCACAACAAGTGAGGGTTAACAGCACATTATCTAGAGCAAAAAATTGTAGTACAGGTGTGCCACAAGGTGCAGCATGTTCACCCATTTTGTTCACCCTGTATACAAATGGATGTCGTAACAGTCAGCCAGGAAACAAAATCATTAAATTCTCAGATGACACAATTATTGTGAGTCTTCTTCATAATGGCGACTGTATTTTCCACCTACCATCAGGAGATTGTAACAGATACAAATTCTCATTTGTGCCCACTTCTGTTACACTACTGAACAAATCTGCACAACAAAGGCACACTTAGTCACTTTATTTTCAGTGGTGCAATAACTGCCTGTGCAAAAACTGTGCAATTATGGGCTGGTACAGTAATTATTTGCAAAGTGTGGCTTGTGCAATAACTTGGACACTTTATGGTTGTGCAGTGCACAAATGGATAATGGACATTAATAATGGCACATGTATCTTGAGACTGTTGCCTGACTGTACTGTATGTGTGAGTGTAACTGTGTTTTTAAGCTGCGGGCAGTGAGCCCAAGACAAATTTCCCTTTTGGGACAATAAAGTTTATCTTATCTTATCTTATCTTAGTAATTGTTAAATTTCCAGATGACACTTACACCACTACATCTCATAGGAAAAGTATCCCATTTTCACTATCCATTGACAAACCTTTAACAAAACATAAATAATACACACTGCACCATGTTTTATAAAGTTATAAATATATATATATAAAATAAATAAATATAAATAAGCTTACATATTTTGAAATAAATCTCGGTTGCGTTGTGTGACTTTTTCACCGGTGCCTGTTGTTTACCCAAAGCTGCGTTTAGCTCTGGGCTTATTCTGCCCATAGTGCGCGTCCCCGTGGGGAGTGCGCGCCCCCGTGGGTAGTTAGTGTGGAGTTTTGTGAGACATAGTGAAGTGTCCCTCCACATTGTGCTGCTTTGCCGTCACAACAGTCGCTCTGCAGATGAGATACGCGCAGGTTTCTTTCACAGTCTTAAATCGTTGTGAAAGTGATGTCTTTATTTTCTACCATGTTTTGGAGGAAGAAACTGCATTCAGCGCATCGTTACAGCGCTCGTGAGCGGAGCACTGGTTTTGTCACGCGCACAATACTGACCTTTGAAGTGAGTAGGTCAAAGTTCACCTTAACTTATCTAAACTTCACGTATAATGAACATATGTTTAAAATATTGTCATTTTTAAATCTATATAAACGCAAGGGTGATAAAAAAAAAAGAAAAAAAAAGCAACAAAATAAAATAAAATTTTAGATGCAGCTCATTAGTGAGTTGTGCTATTTTTAGAACCGGTCTGCGGGCGACTCATGTGGGGCTTGGGGGCGACATGGCGCCCGCGCACAGAGATGGGGACCCCTGGTTTATAGGATCAGAACTCCCTCTTGTGGACACTCTAGGAATAGCACCTTTGTTACCATCTACAGCAGGGGTGTCAAACACATTTTCACCAAGGGCCACATCACCGAAATGGCTGCTGTCTAAGAGCCAGATGTAAAATAAATCTAACTTTTTTTTTTTTTTTTTTTTACTTGTCAATTAACTTGCTGTATTTATTACTTATTCAAGTTACAATTATCACATATGCACTTGCCTAGATGTAAAAATATGGCTGTGTAACTGCGTATCTCCTGATAAATTGAGATTTTAAGATCATCATACCTTTTAATTACCCTGTTGAGAGCCACATAAAATGATGCGGAGGGCCACATTTGGCCCGCGGGCCTTGAGTTTGACATATGTGATCTACAGGTATCATGAAATACAATTATGTATGATGCATTTTATTAAGGAGGGATGGAATATTTAAATATGCAGGTGAGCCTCCAATGACTTTTTCAAATGGCACTTATAATTTTGCAAATCAACTTGTGTACTTTTCTATATGGAACTGTTTTAAAGAATGACACACTGCACAATTTTGAATCACTTTATTTGCATGTCTGTATTCAGTTCTCAAAATTACATTACCTAGAAAATACATTAATTCTTGAATTAGGAAAAAAACCCCCAAAAAAACAAAAAACAACAAACACCTATACTGGCTCAACTTACCTGAAGTGAAAGCCCGCTCTCACCCCTAAATCCACAGAAATGGGTTTCCAATTTAAAATAGAATTGTATATATATAAATAAAAAATTTGAAAACTTGTTGAAATTTACTTAATACTACAGGAGACGTTTGTCTTTCAAAAACAAATGTACCATTCCAAGTTGTGGCACGACAGAGCTGCCCTGGGACAGAGTATTAGAAAAGTGGTTACCATTCTGCACCCTGAGCCTCTTTAACCTCCAACCACATTCAGACAGGCAGGGTGGTGACATGTCTTGCCCATGGACACAACAGTGTAAAGCTGCCAGGGGTACCAACCTTTGTGTCCAACGTCTTGTGAAGAGAATACACAAATTAAAATACAAAGCAGATTATAGTCGAGAAATACTTGGATTTTAAATATTTGTCTCAGAGCAGAGTATGTTTTTTTTGAAGCTGAAAATAGAAAATGGGTCACATATTTTTCAGTCTCCATATTAAACACAACACAAACAAATTCAAACGTTCACCTTCAACGCTAACCTTAAAATAATCAAAAAATGCGTAATTCCAAAACATGACAATCTGAATAAGCAAACACACTTACCACTGTACTCCACTGCATTCAAATTAAAGGTGCACTATGAAACATTTCTGGGGGAGTCTGCCATCTGTTTTGCCTAGAATGTTCTACGATATTGAATTTGTTCATCTCCATGGCAACAACGAGCGATGCCAGTGTTGTCACGATACTTAAAAATACTCTTTAGATTTTTGATATTTTTGACAACCCAAGACACCCCCAGGCCAAGTTACAGGTGAGAAATACGTGGAACATTCCAAGCAATCCAATAACATCTCCATGGACACAAGCAGGTAGCAGACCCCTCCCAGCAGAAAAGTGACATAATGCAACTTTAATACGTAAAAACAAGTGATTTAAAAATGTTGAATTCTGAAAGACAATTTATTCCTTGATGCAGACAGAGGTGGAGAGAATAAAACCTGGAGGAGCAGACAGGACAAAAGTAAAATAAAAATATTGTTGATCCTAGTTAAAGCATTTTCAAACAAAATTATGTACAACCTCTTGAACGTTTAAAAAAAAAAAAAAAAAAAAAAAAGGCAAAGAACATAACACTGCTGAATAAAGACAGTGGGGAGGAGCTGCAAGAGAATGGAGAGATCTGATTGGACGAGAGAGCAGTCATTTCTAACATACATTGAAAGCATTTACGAACAGGAAAAAAACCAAAAACACTTTCAAAACACAAACGGCATTTACAAGCACTGAGCATTAAACACTGCAAAAAATAAATCTACTGCAGTTAAAATGATAAGTTTCTGACAAATTGGTATTCTGAATTCAAAAGGGCCAATTAAAAAAAACAAAAAAAATCCATGTATTTGAGCAAAATGTGTCTGGCCCAGTACAGATATATTGTGGTAGTTGTGTTACTGTTACGGCAAAACTCTGTTCTGGTCTCTGAAAGTTGTGAGTGCTTATAAATTCATCATGGTGAATAATTAGGATGTTCAGAATGCGTAAGGTAAGTGAGGAATAACTTTGGACCATTGCAAAAGTGAACTACTTCTGTTTTTCATGTTTTTAAGATGATAAAAAATCAGGTACAGTGAGTTTAAATAAAACTTCAATCATTTTAACTCGTGTAGATACATTTTTAAGTCTAACCTCCATATTTCAATCCAATTTTACAGACACCTGAAACTGTACAAAAAATACAAAAGGCAAAATTTTACAGTAAAAATAAAAAGTAAAAACACAAGATTGCATGGTTCAGTTTAGGGCAGGTTTTGTTCAGATGGGTAAACGAGTTGTTGCGCATCTGCTGCTCCCCTTTCTGGCAACCTCAGATCTTGTGAGCTTTAGGCCATGTTATAATGCCTTTACCTTCTCAAAAACATACCTGGAGTTGTGTTTCATTTCATTCACACATGTTTGAGTAACACTTTATTAGTCTGTCTTCATTCCCAAAGCTCATCTTTTTTACATTAGTGTTGTGGGTTAAGACAATACAGTAGGAGATGTATGTACCTTGTTGACTGCATTATGTATTTGGACGGGGCATGGGTCACTGGATTGGATAACAAGTTCAAACCATAGACTATATATATATAAATGACATAGCTAACCTGCTAGCCGGCACGTTCCAAATAGGAAGCGAGCATGGGTGCGCTTCCAGCTAAATCGACTGGCCAATTCACTTTGTATTGAAAAACTGTGGCCCCTCTCTCTGGTTTTAAAATGTTAGTATTAACCTGCTACTACATGATCCTGGTGTTTTTATTTTGCTATTGTAAATGAAGATTTGAATATTAATAACAGACAAGTACACGCTCCCTGCTAAACTAACGGTGTGGGGTGAAAATGGCCATTACTTTTAACAGCCTTGCACCGGATTGACTCTATGGTTATGATACTTGCGTGGGAATTCCAAATATGGAACTCGTCTCCAAATTTGCCCCTATAACTGCAGCCTCAATTGAGCTTCATTTGACTGGAGCTGATCACTATGGGTGATGTCACACTCACTTAGTCCACTTCTTTAGATTGCCTATTGGCATTTGAAAACAGAAAACGAGGCATGACAGCATCAGCCCTGATGTTCCTCCTTTCACACACCTGAGACGCCCTTCTCCAGAGACTACCTGGAGACAGGAGGCTAAACTTCCTGTATTACCACATGACATCACAAAGTGGAACAGAGTGTTTTCAGTTTGAGAGAAGAACTCAGCCTAAATTTGCAGGGTTTGTGTGTTAAACATGTGAGAATGAAACAAAACACAACTCTGGTCTGTTTGTGATGAGGAAACATTAGAACAAAGATCCGAATATAACCTAATACTGGCCCTTTAAATAAAAGCAAGATGAATAGTCAAGTTTGACGCCATACTGTGGAACATTCTAGAAAAGGCAGTAACAGCTCCATGGAGACAAACAGGTGGTTCGCTCCACCAGAAAAGTTACACAGTGCTCCTTTAACTGCACCAAACTGACCCAAATGGTTTCAGTCAAAAACACAAAACTATTTCTTATCCTTTTTCTTTTTCCCCTTTTTCTTCTTTTTGTGAGGTTTTTTTAGCCTCTCTCCCTCACTGCTGCTCCGGGATCTGCTCCGGGATCTGCTCCTTGTACTACGGCTGCGACTTCTCTCATCCCTCCCTCTCTTACTGCCCTTCTCCTGTTTACCTTGGGCGCTCTGATTGGTCGGTTCACCCCCACATGACACAGTTATGAGCATGCGTTCTGCCTGTAGTTTTTCCTTCAGGTAAGCATTGGTAGCATTGGCAGCATTGGTAGCATTGGTAACACTGGTAGCACTGGTAGCTTTTGTAGCGTGTGTGGACGACTTCTGCTTCTCTTTCTTCGAGTCCTTTTTCAAGTCCGTTTTATCTTCTCCTGGATGTTTGTCCCCCGAAGACCTCTGTAGGAAAACACTCATTTAGTTGATAGAATAAAGTAAGATCTACATTTGGCCCATTTGGTTCCTCACTCGTTTCCTTTCCTTTTATGCTTTCTGCCTTCCTTTTAGATGTTTTTGTGGATTGCTTTCTGATCTTTAACTGTCCCTTCACCTAAAAATCTTTACACACAATTGAAAATGTTAAAAGCTTCAAAATATAAGAGTAACAGTAGTAATAGTAGTAATAATAACTTGAAAACTACCACTTCATGACACCCCAAGGTGGAACAGAGCATTTTGAACTTTGAGTAGCCCTTTATGATGTCTATATCTCCAAACATGTGTGGACCTGTGTTTTTGATGAGATAATAACATTCTAACATGGCACAAAGCTCAATAGAGTCAATTTTCTGTAATATAGGACTTTTAATACCAGTTTTGGGCTCAGGATCTGCTATGAGGATGCAAAGATGTGGAAATATTTTCAATCTAGAACATTCCATTAATAATAGCTAAAAACATAAGGGTAAAAAATGCAACACATCATCGTTATTGTGACAATGAAATTGGCTGTTGTGATCTAAAAGTACCCTTTAAGTCCTGACTTTTCCAACTTGTACCATTTCCAGATCAACATTAAACAGCTAACCTTATTAGACCTGTAATATCAGCCTGGCTTTTGGGCTTGTGTGGTTACCTTATAACAAATTAGTCTGCAGAGCTTTCAAATGCAGAATATTTTACAACCTTTTACAATCTTCTGGAACCCAAGAAGATTCATTGTCTGGTCACGTCTTACCAAATTTGGATGATTGACAAGTGGACTAGCCTATCAGAGAAGGGCACGGCCTTAAAATGAAACCTGGATTCAAACTGCCCAGTGCATACTTTCAATAAGCTCCACCGAAATAACTCTTGTAAGTCTTATACTTACTCCACTGGATCGATGAGTGGCTGCGTGTTTCTCAGCTGTGCTCAGATTTCCAATGAACTCCTCACATTTATGACAATAGAAGCCAATCACTGGCGTCAGAAATCCCAAACCTACAACATTATTCGTTTAAAAATAAATCACATTATTGACCGGAGTTGAAATGTTCTAAATTTGAGTTACATTTTTGTGATCTCAATAGCCCTGTGCACAACGGCAGCTGGCTGCTTCTGATCAGTGGGAGGGGTCGTGTAGGCATGCAGAATTGCGCCAAAATCACAAAATCCTGACAGATTAGTAGACATGGAGATGCAGGTGGATGTCACTGCCAACAACACTTTATAAATGCAAGGAAAACTTCACCAGAGGACTCTTTTGTGTTTAGAAAGTTACATCTTTGTGTGTCAATGCTAATGCTACCTTCAATCAATACATTACATCTGACATAAGAACATTAAATGTGTTATTATTTGTAGGTGTACATTTTATAAGTCAGTGGTGTTATTTAAATATTTATTGAACCCCGAAATCCGCATTAGCCCCAACCACAGACTGTATATATAAACGGACATAGCTAACATGCTAGCCGGTGCATTCCAAATAGGAAGTGCTCATGGGCGCACTTCTGGCTCCATCAACTCCGACTGCTCCAATTCACTTTACATTGAAAAACTGTCGCCCCTCTCTCTGTAACTGCTGCTGTCAGGCTCATCATTTTGGTCTTAAAATGTTCTTATTAATTTGCTCCTGGTATTTTTATTTTGTTGTGTCAATAAACCAAAATATGAACATTAATATTCATTCAACAATCTGGCTCCAGATTGTCTCACAGTTGAAGATCCAAATATGTAACTCAGCTCCAAAGCCCCCCCCCCCCAGAACTGCTAGCCACGATGAGCTTCATTTGACTGGAGAGTGACGTCACATCTTTATACAGTCTATGGCACCAACACACAAAGACATCCTGTGACATCCACTTCCTTGTCCATGTCCCTGCTCTGTGTCCACTGCCTGATCTAATGTAATCCCTATAAGGTTTTTGCCTCATAGGGATTACATTAAATCAGAAAATCCTGCACCGGCCCTCTCTCTGACCAGAAGTAGCTGGCTGCCGTTGTGCTCAGAGCCTTTTCTCACATCATAAAACTTTCTATATAAAATCAAAATCTTACCATCTTGTTTCAGTAATCCCTCCAGCTCCTTAATGAGAAACTCAATTTTGGTTTTCCGTGCCTGTTTGCACTCTGCGCTCACCTGAAGGTTCAAGTTAAAACAGTCAACATTTTGATCATTATTTTGAAATCTAAATTGACTTTTTATATATTGTGAAATTTGTACCTTTTTGGACGAAGACTGAGATGAGACGCTGCTTTCGCCGTCTCCCTTCTCCTGAGCGCGCTTCTCTTTTGTTGCTGTAACGAGAAAAATACATTTAGTTTTGAACTTAAATAGTTTTAAAACAAATGTTAAGACTACAGTTCACCTCCAGCAGTGGACCAAAAGTACCCTAGAGACAAATGCAAACTACAGTAAAGCTAATACTATGCACTGTAATAAATGAACACTGAACATAGGCTGTATAAAGAAGCGGACTGAGGGAGTGTGACGTCACCCACAGAGTTTAGCTCCAGTCAAATGAAGCTCATCGAGGCTAGAGCAGTTATAGCAGCGGATTTGAAGCCAAGTTTCATATTTGGAATTTCAACTGCAAGTATCACAGCAACCAAAGAGCAAATCTGTTGAAGATAACGCCCCTTCTCGTTTGCACCGCTGGTTTAGCAAGGAGCAGGCGCTTGGCAACCAAAATGACGAGTCTGACTCTTAGAGTCAGAGTAGAGTAGACTCTTTTCAATAGAAAGTGAATAGGAGCTGATGGAGCTGCAAGCGCGTCCATGCTCACTTCCTATTTGGAGCATGTCAGCTAGCAGGTTAGCTTTGCACCATTTATATATACAGTCTATGACACTGAATGATATTTAGTGAACCATGACTTCACACTTCAACAAACAGTTTTTTCAGAAGTATAGCATATAAGTATAACCCATTTTCCTACGAGATGTTGCACGATATACACTTTTTAACTCTGAAGTGGTGGATGAAGTGCTCACTTTTGTTAATTAAGTAAAAGTACAGATACAGAGGCTTACTTAAGTAAAATTATCACACGAAAAAAAACATCAACTTAAGTGTTTAAATACCGGTCTAAAAATGTACTTTAAGAGTAAAAAGTAAAAGTATTTCACACAACTGTTGGTAATTTGTTAAAGTGTTAAATGCAGTGATATCGATTAAAAATGAAACATATTTTGGACAATAGTAAAAATACAAAATCATAAATTTTTTTCTCATGAATTCTGAGAATTTATTTTTGTTTGCTCAAAGCCAACGCTTGTACTGGAAAACTTTAGTCAGGATGTTACCACACATCTGACAATTTGCTGATGTCTCCCCTGAATCTTCATCCCCACTTCACACAAACATCTGTCCAATATAGTGTTTAAAACTGAAACTAAAATTAACAGTTACCTTTGATGAGCGACTGCAGAGACTCCAGGGCCTGTCGGACATTGGGATTGCACAGAGCTGGAAGTGTGAACGCCGCAGGTTCACTGACAGCAGGGGGCACTGTGTGTTTTACTTTGGCCCCCTCGCTGTTCGACCCTACGCTTTTCAGAATGTTCTTAATCTTATCGAACTCTGCGGTGTTGAGAATGGGGTAGGACTGAGAAGACGAGGGGGCAGGGTACTGAGGGGCGCTAGCCGTGTTAGCGATGTTAGCTGCCGAGTTGGAGAGTTCATCATTTCCGTACAAAAATGATTCCTCATCTTCAACTTCATTGGCTTTTAGTTTCACCAGATCCTCCTGAGAGACAAGACCGTACATATTCAACAATTAACCATGATAAAAGATATTAAAACATGTGTCTTATTAGCAGGGCTGCAACGATTTTAGTAGGCGATTAGTTAACAATAAAAAAAAAAAAGTATCAAAATGACTACATGACACAGAATCCTACATGCATTACCAATAAAGAAAACTAATTTAAAGAACGAAGTACAGAGCAGTGGACGTGTACCAGTGGCAGTGAAAATGAGAGTTGACGGGCAATACGGTGTCTTTAAAATAACTGATTAAAGATTGGACCAAATACAACTTCAGAGGGTAAAAGCTCTGGAAAGTCAATTTTGAAAATATGTTAGATATAATTTCCAATTTTCTAGGAAACCCATTTATAATGAAAATTGTGAACCACTGGTCCAGTTAATGTTTCAGGTAATCAAAAATACATTTATAATTATGTTAATAGTCACCATTATTCTGATTACTCGTTGCAGCCCGACTATTTGGAATCAAAGTTTACCGCAGATTGTGTTTGAATCCAGGAGAAGTCAGAGCCGCTACGTTCGTGAGGCAGCAGCGAATCGTTGTCCGAAAACATGGAGAAGATGGATCCCTCCCAGGCTGGTCCATGGGTGGAGGGGTGTCCAGAGGGGAGGGGATGTCCAGGGAGAAAGGGGTGCCCTGGAGTGGGGGCAGGAGCTGGGGCAGTTTTGAGCATAGGTTTAAGGACAGATTTAAGAGCTGATTTCAAAGGGGCAACTGGCTGTAAAAGGAAATACAAAATAGATTTCAGCAAGGTCCAATAACAGTGTCTGAATGTAAAACTGTCCTAGTAGAAAGCAAAAAGCTACTACTGTATTCACTCCAGTAAATTAACAATATGTAACTTTTCATGTGATGGGGCGGGGACTTTGCCTGGAATGTTCCACAGTATTGTATTAAACTTATCCAACATCCTAGAGCTCCAAAATACCTTTTAAAACATACATTCTTATGGTGAGCGGGATCTCCTGCTTTGTCCCAAGTAGATGGATACGTTTAAAGCCATACTGTGTAACATTCCAAGGCAAAGCAGCAGCACCTCCATGGAGACCAGGCCCACCACCGGAAATATACACCTTTAAGACAAATGAAATGTAAACAGTAACACTGCACTGCATTCTTCCATCATCTGCAATTAGCCCTAATTTATACAATCTAAACTTTCCACAATATTGTACAATGAGAAGGATGTCATTACAACATTCCTATTCACTCCGTAATAATAAAAAAATAAGCTCTCTTACCTGTGCAGAGTGGATGTTGTCTTTGAGCTTCTTGTGTTCCAGCTCTTTACTGTTGATCACCTTCTTCAGTCCCTCTAACAGACTATTCTCAGCCGACACCGCGGCTCCACACTCCACGTTTAGGCCTTTCTCCTCCTTCACTGTGACCAGCCCTCCCTCTCCTCCTCCTCCGCTGCTGCTGTGTGAGGACTTGTGGTTGGAAGTTGGACTTTTCTTCTTCTTGTCTTTGTGATGGCTCCTTTCACTGCTGCGAGATCTGGACTTTCTGGAGCGACTTTTGGCACGACTTTTCTTTCTGCTGCGACTGGCGCTTCGACTACGGCTCCTTGCTCTGCTCTTGCTCCTCGCTCGGCTCCTTGCCCGGCCTCTACTTCTGCTCCGTTTGTCTCGGCTCCGGCTCCGCTTGTCTCGGCTCCGGCTCCGTTTGTCTCGGCTCCGGCTCCGTTTGTCTCGGCTCCGGCTCCGTTTGTCTCGGCTCCGGCTCCGGCTCCGCTTGTCTCGGCTCCGGCTCCGTTTGTCTCGGCTCCGGCTCCGCTTGTCTCGGCTCCGGCTCCGGGTTTTACTGCGTGCTCGACTTTTTCCACGGCTTTTGGCTCTGCTCCTGCCCCTGCTCCTGCCCCTGCTCCTCCCTCTGCTGCGGCTCCGGCTCCTCTTTTGATTAGTCAGTTTTTGGACTTCCGGGTCGGACTTTACGGCGTCTTTCAGAGCGTTGGCAGATTTAATGGCCTCTGCCAGGTTGTACTCCATGTTTCCTTTGAGGTAATCGGGCAGAGGCTTGTTGGCTGCGAGACAGCGCAGGAACTCTTCTCCGGCTTTGTCACTGGAAAAAGAAACAATATTGTCAGAGAACCATAAATGTTCAGCTGATATAAAATATTTTCAAGACTCTAGTTGCTTGTCAACAATAATCTTCCCTTTTTCCTTTTCTGCAGCAAATTATCACAATTCCTTCATGGACTTTCAAAGTCTTTTAAATGGCAATATCCATTTGTATAAATTCACAGAGTACTTGAAACGGTCTGGAAATTACTGTGGCGACAGGCCGCTACCCAGTGGCAGACAGAAGTGGCTGCCATTCTCCGTCAATTACCTGTCGGCTTCAGGTGCAGTGGGGATTGGTTTCCAGAGTTTGGTGGGTGGAGCCTCAGGGCGAACGGGTCGAGTGCTGCCCGTCGTAGCAGGGCTGGCCCCAGGCTGAGGGTGTCAAAGGGTTAACACAGGTTTAAATACACACTAGTTCAATGATAGTATTATGGACAATGTACTTGCAGACAACAGTGAGACATACATTTCAATCTAATTTAAGAACTGTAAATACTTTTCACAGTCCTATTTCCAACATTAAAAACAATGGTGGGGCTTATAACTACAGAGAGCTACAAGATCTGAGGGTCATAAAAAACATCTCACCCAATAAAACCAGCAATGTACTAACATTTACAATATATGATATATATATAATTTTTTTTAAATGTCAGTGATTTTCAGATTCTACAATGTGATGTCGTCATACTGCCAGAGGGGGGCAGGAGCCAGTTTCCCTATTGATTACACTGCACTTTACCATGAAATATCCAAAAAGTAAATGCAGAAATGTTGAAGACATAGACTGTATAAGGAAGTGGACTAAGAGAGAGTGACGTGAAGCTCATCGAGAGTAGCAGAATTTGGAGCCGAGTTCCATGGTTGGAATTCCGGCTGCGAGTATCATAGCAACCAAAAACTCAATCCAAAGCAAGACTGATAAAGGTAATGCCCCTTCCCACCCACAACGCTGGTATAGCACAGAGTGGGTGCAACGCAATCAAACCTATTGTTAATGCTAGTGGGGGTGACCTCTAGGAAAGAATGTTCCCAATTCATCTGTTATTAATGGTCATATCTTCATTTACAGACACAATAGCAAAATAAAAATCACATAGAATGGGTTCATAGTAACACGTTTCGACCAAAATAATGGGGCTCACTGCAGCAGTTAGAGAGAGGGGCAACACTTTTTCAATGTAAAGTGAATTGGAACCAGAATTGATGGAGCCAGAAACGCGGCCATGAACACTTCCTATTTGGAAGGCCGTGGCTAGCAGGTCAGATACGTCCATTTATATATACAGTCTAGGGTAGAACCTGATCATTAATAGTGACTTAACAAAAACTTGCATTTCAACAATATTTATTTGAGCTACCCTCATCTGTAGTAAATATGATTGGGCTTAAGAATCATCGTCATCTGAAATCCAACAATAGTTGTGAAGCTTTGAAGCTTGTGAATAACAAAAATGAGGGAGACCAAGAAAAAAAAATCCCCAAATCACAAATTCTTCACTTTTTCACACTTCACACAATATTTCACCATAAAACCAGCCCCGATGCCCTAAAATAAAGACTAAGGGTCTTCATAGAACACTACAGAAAAACAAATTCTTGATCAACTTTGTCCAAAATTAAAATGCAAAAGGTTTAAATTAGACCTAATCTGAAAACTGGACCTTTTACAGCTTTTAACCATGACAGTCGTTTCCATCTCATTGACATTACAGCAGCATCATGTGACCACTCCGACGAAGACCACGAGTGAGCAGTCCAAACTGTCAGATATGAAAACAAACAAAACCTTGGTTTGAAAAAAATCTATTAAAATAAATTAACAGAAGACCAGATGAACCTCTCTTTGTACACAAGCACAATACGTCTGCTTTAAAATATTACAACAGCACATTATACCATAATCATGTACTTAACCAAATCAATGCACAATGCAACACAAACAAATTAATAACAGTAATAATAATAATAATAATAATAATAGGGGTGGACCCAGGTCTTCTCTCTTCTCAGAAAACGCCACACATACATTAAACCATACAAGAATAAAAGTCATCAATGAGAGATATTTTAAAATAATTCAGATGTATAAGTGTCATATGCACCAAAAATACAAATAAACAGCACGTTTGAAGTGACATGGGTGAATGGGTTTTGGAGAGGAGGGTACAATTTTTTTCCCTCTTACAAAATAATGCAATTAGAGAGGGTCAGATGGAGCAGAGAATACAAAGGAGGGGGTCAGAGGGAGCAGAGGATGAAGAGGAGAGGGTCAAGATGGAGCAGAGGATACAGAAGAAAGGGTCAGATGGAACAGACAGGAGGGTCAAATGGAGTAGAGAATGCAGAGGAAGGGGTCAGAGGGAGCAGAGCAGAAGAGCAGAGGATACAGAGGAGACAGGGGGTCAGATGGAATGGGGGGCGGGTCAGATGGAGCAGAACAGAGGGTCAGAGGGGCAGAAGATGCAAAGGAGAGGGTCAGACAGAGCAGAGGATACAGAGGCAGGGGTAAGATTTTAAGTACTCTACTGCAGACAGTCAACAAGAAAACCAACTTGTAAAAAAAAATACATTTTATTGGCAAAATACAGTTCAAATTTAATTTTAAGTCACTCCAGGTTCAGTATCTTCTGCAGATTTGTTCAAGGGCAGCATCTGAAACATAAGTATAATTTAGTTTTTCACTGCAGGTGTAAAACGAACCATATACCAAAAAAATTTTAATATTATAAAATCAAATTAGTTTTAATGTTTTTGCAATTGTAATGAGATATTTTTACAATTCAGTGTTTCAGTTTTTAAACAAAATCCAAACAAACTTACATTTGTGCAGTGTCCAACAGATCTGAAAGAGTAACATTTACATTAGTACAAAACCACATATGAGACAGCAGCAGAAACAGTAGTACTGTAGACCCAACACAAGATCTGTACTTAAATACAGGCCCGATCTGTACTTAAATACAGGCCCTGTGACATCACCTGCTTTCTCCATATGAGTTTAACACCTAAAGCCTGGTTTATAGTCCAGCATCAGGCCTCGCTCTGAGCAGACGTCCTGACCATAAACGATATATAAATGGACATTGCCAAGCTGCAATTCAGAATAGGAAGTGAGTATGAGCACGTTTCCGGCTCCATGATCCTGATATTTCTATTTAACTATTGTGTCCGTAAATCAAGATACGAACATTAATAACAGACAAATCAGGCTCCCTCTTTCCCGAGGTACTAACATTAGCAACAGGTTTGATTGACAGAATTGCCAGGTGCTCGCTCCCTGCTAAACCAGCGGTGCAGGCGAGAAGGGGCGTTACCTTCAACAGCCTCTCTCCAGATTGGCTCTTTGGTTGCTATGATACTCAGTCAGAATTCCAAATATGGTAGTCAGCTCCAAATTCTCCTCTATAACTGCTAGCTGCAATGAGCTTCATTTGACTGGAGCTGAATGCTATGGGTGACATCACACTTCCTTTGTCCACTTCTTTATATAGTCTATGGTCCTTACACAAACCATATGAGCTTCTTTGGAGCTAATCAGGATCCAGGTTCATTGTGGGGATCCAAACCATTTAATCTACACTAATTTTGTTAATGGGACATTGTACAGTCACTCTAGGATCATATACAGAAATTTCTGTGCCAAACTTTAGCTGTTCTGAGTTGTTTTTAATCAGTTATCTGTATAGTCTTTACGGATCAATCAATCACAGCCCTTGCATAGTAACATTTTATCCAAGATGCACATACACAGCAAACACTGCCAGCATCTGACTTTGAGCGTCTGATTGTCAAATCATCCACAATGATTTAACAATGGACCATAAACCAGCTTTTACTGTGGAATGCTCAAGGCAATGCAATCTCCACGGAGACAAGCAGGCGGTGGACACTCCACCAGAAAATTATGTAGTCTACCTTTAAAAATACTTGTGTTTGGTTTATTTTCAAACATTACAGGCAGAGAGGCAGATACTGATGACATTGAAACTTACCAAACAGAGGAAATGCAGAGAAGGTAAAACGCTTCAAAATGACGAAATGGTGCAAACAACAAAACCTGTCCCACTGTGTTCGGCGTAGGCGGGCGTAAGCGGGTGTAGGCGGGTGTAGGCGGGCGTAGGCGGGCGTGGCCAGGCATGACACCGGTGGAACTTTTCATAGTAAATTTTACATTTTGTCCATGTCATTTGTTTTGCGTAATATGCAGAGCAGATGATAAATCAAAATTATACAAAAAGACATTAAACAAAAAAAATAAATAAAAAATCTGAATCGAGTATGCTTTAGGGAATTAGGGAAGCACAATCCATGTCAGTTCTGATACCGATCTGCCGATACCAGTGCAAAAATCGAAAAGAGTATTTATTTCCTTAAAACAAAATAAGACAAAACTGATGTAAATGTTTTAGCTGTTATGGCAGTAACAAAAGAGCTACTTTGTACAAATAGAAATTAAAATAATATTTTTTTCTGGGCTGCCTATGACCTATGACATGATCAATTTATCTGTTAAACTAGAATATCGGCTGAACTGATATTTGGAAGCCGATATCCAACCCAGCACATTTTTCAGAACTGGATAGACACATCTTTATAAATTATTTAATGACTCAAGACATTAATGATTAGTGCACCATTTATAAAAAGGCATAATTAGAAGCCCAAGTTTTCAATTTGAACAATCTTTCCTTTAGCTTACAGTCCATCTGAAGGCCCAGTTTTAGTCGAGTTTATGATTAGGCTTGTCCTTCTGTTCTACCTCTCTTTAGCGGACTCCGTAATGCGATTTGGACACACAGCTCACTACACTTAAGTCATGTGACTCTGGTATCTGTGTGAAAAAAGTCTAAAGGCTAAACTCTGATAAAACTTGATTTGTGTCATAATGATCAGATTGGACTGGCACAAGTCTTTATGAAGTAATAATAAACATACAAGTTTATGTCAAGCTGGATCTCACATAAAAGGACATTTTTTATCTGAGAATTGGAAAATATAGCTCTTTTAACAGCTCAAGCTAAGGTAAGCGGCTAACGCTAGCAATTATACTTTATACAGCAACATTTTAAGGGTGTTTTAGTCATAATTAGGATCAACAGTGTGATAAATCAGCATTTCTATCTATAAGACCTGCCACTGTCCACTGTTGTTTTTACTACTCTCACAATGCATTGTGGTCTACGTTGACCGGTCTAGTGACCACTGATGGCCACTACTTTTCAAGGTGCATTGTGGGAAATTTTAAGTCTACTACTTTTTCCCCAACTGGCCATTCGGACACCAATAGAAATGTGTGACCCCTAAATATTGCCCCCCTGCGGGAGATAGTGTGGACATTCTGACACAGCCCAAATCTCATCTGACAAAATGTTTGGCCTTCCCAGTACCACCAGATCTAAACCAGGTCTGAAACCAGACAATTCAAACAATTCTAAACTGCGGCTAAATCAGATATAAAATGAACTATACACTTGCTACTAGTTCCAAACCATGACTATGGGCAAAAATATGGATTAAATTTACTGAAAATATTTGATCTTTGGTGAGAACTACTAACATAAAAAACTAAATGTGCATGATATGGCACAAAGTTCTATCAGAGCAAACTAAACAACTTTACCAACCAATAATAAAGTTATAGACCTGTGGTTTCATGTGAAAAACAATCCATCATAGACCAGAGTTTTCATTGCGCCAGCATGAGTCTCAAAACTGAGTTAGAAAGTTTAGAACACTTTGCAAAATGCACACCTCAAGATATGGCAGCGGAATTTAAACTATTTATTCTATTCACTGTACAGTACTTTAATCTTCAAAATAAGGAGAAGAGCAAAAGCAAAACAAGTGAAATGGTTTAATCCTGTTTGTTTTTTGATTAGTTTGTTTTATTATTGATACTTTGCAACTGACATCACCATTCCCTGAGGGTGTGAAGCTAACTCAGTGCTTCTCAATTATTTTCTATCATGCACCCCTATAAAGAAGATGTTTTCCATAGTGTCTCTTGTTCACTGCTCTGTCACGATCTGTTCGCTCTTTCCTGCTCTTTGCTGTGTGCGCTGCGTACGCGCTGTCTACAGTGTCTACAGTACCTACAGCGTCATACGCGGAGTCATACGCGCCCCACTATTTGAGAAGCACTGAGCTAACTGTAGGCACTGCTCTGTCTGAAACTATTACTGTTGAACTTTAATCTGAGCTTTATTTTAAAACGATCTAACCAGAAAGAGTCGAGTTAGATGAAACTAGAGGTGAGCTGATTTGTGCAGTTAAACAAGTCCCTCTCACATAAAATTTGTCACAAGCTAGCTAGCATTAACCAACAGTTTCAGTGAGTCACTCTCACCTTTTTGTTTATCAATCAAACTTATAAACAGGACCATGAACATTAATTAATCACAGGCTCCTGACAATATGTTGTTTGAATACATTTGGGGTTTTTTTTTCCTTGAGTTTTCAGACAATCTTAAAAGAACATCCCCTGCCTGATGTCGCTGCAATAAACGGTGTTAAGACCCAGTGACACGGTTCTCGAGTGAGGAAATCTACACGTCTTGTTAACTCTCTCTGCCGGCTCAAAAAACCTTTAAAATGTTCGTAAATTCTTCAGAGATGTCTAAATGCCACCCTGCGAAACAAAGCCATGGTTACAGAAAACATATGTCCTCGTAACAGCATAAATATGTTCTCTGTTTTAGAAATATAATAAACACTGGGAAAATGTTAGCTGCTAAATGCTACAAGCTAACGATGCTAGCTTCGGCAAAAACTGTTTCTATGGCGTGCTTTTAAACCTACAACATTTTCCGGTTGTGTACGTACTCGGACGAGGGGGGTGGTCGGTGGAGGTGGCCGGTTGAACGGCAGCGGCGGCGGGGGAAAGGGGTGAGCAGGCCTGGACCCCACGGCTCCGGCGGCCATCATCCCCGGCGGAGGCACACCGAGAGGCGGCCTGAAGTACATGTGCGCTAGGGCGTGCTGGCTGTACGGAGAAGGCCCGGTGGGGACGTGTTTACCGGGGGGAAACATGACGAAGAAACACGGGCATTTAGAGGAGCTTGCAACGGGGTTTCGGTGCTTTTTAAGTCTGTCTCTGGTCCGTCTGCAGCTTGTTAATTTAATAGATCCACTGTGCAGGCGCGGAAATTGTCTACTGCGCATGCGCAAATATACGTCAAACTGTAACAGTTAAAATGCAGTTAAGACTACAAAATAAAATTTATATTGGCAATCGATGTAAAATATTGTAAAACTTCTACCATTGATTTCAGTCCTTATCGTTCATAAGTTATTTAATTACATTTATTTTGACTGTGAACTAACGGTTAAATGTAGTATACGTTAACCGCCACTTGAGGGCGCACTACAGCCGCTGTCTGTATACCAAAGCAAGGCAAGTTTATTTGTAAAGCACAATTTGTACATAATTCAACATCAATTCAACAATTCAAATTCAACAATTCAAAGTGCTTTACACAATAAGAAAGACATTATCACAATACAAACAAATCAAGACATAAATAATACATCATAAAATTAACAATAAAAGAGAAGGGTGCAGAATAAAAACCTTTCAGTTAAACAGAACTCTTTGGTGTCTGGATTTAAACATTGTCAGAGTTCATATGTAGAGGTAGGCCTTTGTTTGGTGCTAGGCCATGGAGAGACACAAGTAAGTATGTAAGTGAAATGTTAAATATCATGAAATATATTTTGTTGTCATAGGTCATCACTGCCTGTGCCGTCCTCCACAACATCTGCCTTGGGGCAGGAGACACTGTTGCCCTGGAGGACGAGCCCCAGGAGAATGTAGTGGAAGATGAGGGGGGCAATGAAGTCGAGGCCGTCGCTGGAGCACAGTGGCGGGACCAGCTGTCTGCTGAGGTCTCTGCCCTGGAGGAGGTTCCCATGGATCATGATTATATCTAAGTATTTACATAATAGCAAGTTTCAAATTGTTATTGGAAGTGTTTCAGGGTAATTACCTGTAAACACTGTAACTGTAAATAGATGTGATGTAACATGAGCAGTACTATCAATATTCTTTCCGATTTCTCTAAAGTGACATGCCAGTCATCTATTGCTCCAACCAACCCAGCCCATGAACGATGCGGTGGACAGTGGAGCAGCACCTGGTGTGGGAGCCCCACGTACCAGCCAGAAGATGAAGACCTCAATCTCAGCACTCTCAAGTCGGTCCAGGCAGAGAAGGTAGATTAGCACTGACAAGGTGCTAGGAAGTGTGTGTTCATGATTAAAACCTGGCACTGACACACTCAGGTTTATTCATTTGCACTTTACTTTAGTGTTTAAAGTTATTACGTTAATAAATTGTAAATAGTACTTTATTTTTCTTTAAGACATGTAAGATGAATGTAAATATTTGTAAAGAAAAAGTCATAAATGTTTCAAAATCAAACTGTTTAATTTTTATCAATTAATTTTTCCAGCAAACCAAATAATTTTTCAAACCACTCCTTCCTCTCCTCCGCATCCCTCTCATAATGCTCCCTCTGCATTCTTAAATCCTCCCTGTACAGCTTAACAAGTTCGCTTTCCCGCCTCCTTTTTCCTCCTTGCCCTCTTCTCCTTTGTTGTTGTTGCTGCTCGTCCTCCTCCCGCTGCTGCTCCTGCTGCTGCTCTACTTCCTCCTCTTCCTCTTCCTCCTCCAGCGGCTGCTGCTGCCAGGCAGTACTTGGCCCTGGTGTGTCCTCAGGGATAGAGGCGATGAGGACAGGGGGTTGATGGAGGCCCTCTGCCCCAACACCTCATCCATGGGGACAAACCAGGGCCAAGTTTCAGCAGTAGCTTTCCCCGCCACACCTTCCCCACTCTTTGGATACTTGCAGTCCTTTGACAGAATAAATATTAGTACAAGACATGTGAAAACAAGATTAACACAATGGTTTATAAGTACAAATGAAAACAGTACACATTCAGATCATGTACATACTTTATATTTCTTTTGCAGGTTTCCCCACTTTTTTTTTGGCCTGAAGGGGGTGACCTTCCCCTCCAGGCCCAGCTTCTGTAGTATTTAAGTGACACAGAAAAACATTGACAATTTACCCAATTATAAATACAGCAGCATATAATACATTGACAATCAGAATGTTCTACAACACTGTGACACATTTCCTAGAGTTATTTGAAACATTTGTTCAGTTACTGTGCAGCACATTCTATCATTCCATTTATGTAGTTCATTATGTCTTTTTTAATATATTTTTGAGTCTTATTTGGTAAAGAAGGTAGTTTTGATGATGATCAAATGAATAATTCCCACGTTTTTGTGAGCAACAGTCTACTGAAAAACAGGTACGTTTAGTTCTCCACTGTGATCTCAAATATGCATCTTCAGGGCCATCAGTGAGCCTCTTCTGTACTTCTGCTTACAGAAGTACAGGCTGTGGATAAGATGGGAATGAAATAGGGAAATCCATCTTAAGTCATTACTATCCACATATGTACAAATGTAAAAGGTATTAAATTCGCAGTAAGGGCAACTTTCATGTATTTCTAGGGTCCTTCTTATATTATCTGGGTATATCACAGTGTTTTAGCCCTCACTTCCACGCCGCCTGTGCGGAGAATTTGGCCCCACTGAACAGGTGCGCGTTCTCCCCCCTCAGGCAGATGAACCTCGCCGTCTGCTCCTTGCTCCCTAAAGACAAAAGAATATTCTTAAATAAGGAACAATATTAAAGATTACGATTAATACACAAATATACAAGTGTAAGCGATAATTCGCTCATTGTTACAGTTACACAGCGATTACTGTAAACTCAATTTCACGGGACTTCACTAAGTTGAGAGTTTCATGTAGCAACAGTTTAATGTCGCACTGTTGAACCAGTTGAATCCACGTGAACCAGTACTTACATTTAAACGTGTCCTCCTGCGCGCTCTCCATTTTCTTCTCTTTTTTGCGTAGCCGCGGTGCATGATGGGATATAGCAGTGCGTGAAGTGAGCATGGATGCACGCTTCGGTTACGTCCGATCTCCATGGAAACGGTGGAAAGGGCAGGGCAGGTTTGTCGGGCACATTCAGTAGGGTGCATTGAATTGGGACAGCCCTTGTTGCTCCGGAAATTACGTAACTGCCCTTCGACGCACACTCCCAATGGTGAATCTAAGGCCATTTTGGCGAATTGGGACACGGCCCATGTGCTCCGCTCGCAAGCGCTGTGAAGATGCACTGAATGCAGTTTCTTACCTCAAAACATAGCAGAAAAAAAAAATCACTTTTACAACAAATTTTACGGCTATAAAAGAAAACTGCATGTGTCTTATCTGCGGAGCGACTGTGGCGATGGCAAAGCGGCACAATGTGGAGGGACACTTCACTACGTGTCACAAAACTCCACCCCAACTACCCACGGGGACGCGCACTGCCCACGGGGATGCTACGGGCAGAACAAGCCCAGAGCTCAAAGCAGGTTTGGGTAAGGTCTTTTTTCATGAGATCAGTGAAAAAGTCACAAAAAGCAACCGAGATTTATATTAAAATATGTAAGTTGATTTTTCTTTAATGGACACATAATTGATTCACTTTTTGAACCATGGTCCAACATAGTTTGTTTTGTCAGTTGCTTGTGAAAATGGGACACTTTTCCAATGAGATGTAGTGATGTAAGTGATCATCTGAAAATGTAACATTTACTAAGATTAATAAAGTTAATTAAATTAATAATTAGTGTGAGAAATCATTAATGTGATCAGTGTCTTCACATAGATGATTATCATTAATCATTATTAGTAATGTATAACTAAAAGCAAACTGAGCAAATGTATTATTTCAGAAGAGCGTATCAAACTGGTCACACAGGAGGAGCTCGGAGTAGAGCCGCTGCTTCTACATGTCGAGAGGAAGCAGTTGAGGTGGCTCGGGGATCTGCTCAGGATGCCTCCTGGACCCCTCCCTAGGGAGGTGTTCTGGGCATGTCCCACCAGGAGGAGGCTCCGAAGAAGACCCAGGACACGCTGGAAGGACTATGTCTTTCGGCTGGGCTGGGAACGCCTTGGGGTCCCACCAGAGGAGCTGGAGGACGTGTCTGGGGTGAGGGAAGTTTGGGACTGCTTATAATGCTGCCCCCGCGACCTGGCCCCGGATAAGCGGAAGAAAATGGATGGATGGTATCAAACTGGTAGCCCTTAGTATGACTCAGTGCCCATGAAGTAGCTCTTAGCTTCAAAAAGGTCGGTGACCCCTTCTATAGGCCAACGTCCGCTTGTGTCCGGACATAACGTTAGGTTCGGTTACTTTGCCACAGAGACACAATCAGGACCACCGTAAACTGGCGTTAGGTCAAAACCCTGAAAACCCCTTTCAGCTAAAAGTTGAACTAATGGTGATTTGTTTAACGCAGGGTTAGTTTCAACAGTCCATGACCCTCCTATCTGTAATTTAAAACTGTTTTTATCTACCACAAGGTGCAAGGCTCTCTCATTATTTAATACATCAATGGGCTCTCCTCTGAGAAGACTTTGCCTGCTTCTGGGTTAATATGTCCCATAATGCAATGCCCCCATATCAGGAAATACTGAACTTTACATAAAATATAAAAAGGAACAGTCTTTTATAATAACAATAGCAAACCCTGTTGAATTACAGAACACATGTTGGTTTCCAGAAACCCCAGAAAAAGTAAATTAAGACGAAATCCTTCAAAATACGTTAACATTTCTCACAGTGCAGGTGGCAGCGGGCCTCTGTATGTGTCTGCTACATTGATATACTACACTTGGTTCAAAGTTTTATCTCCTCTAGTTGCACACTTCACATTTAGGTGGAATTTGTGAACTGTTTTAAATCGGTGTGATTAAAGTCTCCAGCTGCAATGAACTGTCCACACTGTCCAGATGAGCTATGAGGCTGTTTGCTAATGCTACTGTATAAGTGTGCTAGCGCTAGCTTAGGATTAGTGTACTGTGGAGTGTAGAGCAGCACAGATGTACACAGCAGTATTAGCTCACTGTGTTGTGATAATCTGAGTCATTTTGACTCATCAAAACGAAAGTGAAACTTATAACATGTTAATAGTTGTTTTTGGCAATTACAGCATTTTTGTTACTACCCCATCTAAGTAAAATGTCGTCTTTTTAACATGGCACATAAATGTGCATGTGTTAAAATGCCAGGGTGTACCATGTTTACATTGGTTTGCTCAGTGGTCATACATTGTACCACTAGGGCCTTTCCCAGACATCTTCCTTCACCCTTCCCCATATCCTGACAGTCGGATTTGTGCGAGTGCTGTCCAAAATGAACTCTGAGGGAGAGGGACTGATAAGGCCCTGCAGAGCGAGGGAGGTGTGGGTGGCCCTTAGACAGGAGTAAAGTATCTAAATTAAGCAATGTGCTTTACTATTACACTTTTATCTCGATGTACTCAAGTTAATTATGAATAATACTAACGGTGTTGCTCTGACTCAAGGATGGGACTGAGTTCCTGCGGCCTTTGCATAGGAGCTCAGGAAGATAACACTCTGCTGACTAGAAGATCCTCCTTCACACACCTGCCCTGATAGACACTATAAAAACTATAAACACACACTCCTCAGGGCTCTCCCTCTGTTTTTTCTGGACGCCTGTAGCTACACTGTTTCCTTTTGCCTACCCACCATGGAGTTTACTTGTGTGAGACTCGATAAACCCTTCTACTACTACTTTACATTTCAGATTCATGGTCGTCTTTGACATTTACACCAGAAACCGACACCCTCACACACTGGAGGGCAGCCCCAGGAGCTACACCCACCAAACTCGTTTCGGTTATTTTCACACTGCCACTAGTTAAGCCGATGTCCAGTCCCACTCTGAACCAGTTGGTCTGAGAGCGTGAAACAGGAGGTCTCGGAGCAGCTCCACCCACAGTCTGGAGCAGGGCGAATGTAGCCTGAACGCAAACGACCTCGGGCTGACCTATGCAGTCTGCTATGGCAGTAAAAGTTCTTGGAATTGGTTAAAAAAGCACTTGATCACATATTTGTATGAATGACAAAGCGCTCCAAGCACTTTTACTGTCACAGGTTCACACTGGCCCAAGCACCGCTCTCAGAGAGAACGCTCTTTTACGTCGACCAAACTAGTAGCAGTGTGAAAACGACCTTAGACATTAGGAAGGTCATCCAACCATTTATAAATGGAAAAGAAGTGGTACTGAGATCAAATACAGATTTATGTGTTGTCTGGAAAATATATTTGATACAAGATAAATGTTTGCTATTTTTACTCTGGTAAAGTGTGAGATGAGGCTGATCTGGATCTGCACTAAAAATTATTCATATTGGTAACAATAGTTTATTTTAACACTGCCGTTATATTATATACACAGCACAAATACTAAAAAAACAATCCTGAAGGTGACGTTAATACACCATCTGCCATTAAACGCAATGTGAGGGTCTGGGCAGGGACTGATTTGGGAAAGGGTCCCAGAGTCTTGTTAGTTCAAAAAAAATATTAGGTCTCCAAGAAATTACTGTGTTTAAAAAAAGATCTAGACCACTTAAATAACAGGGTCTGGACAAACATCTGATTTATAATTTGAAGTTAATGTAGGTTTAACTGGAAAGATAAAACATAACACATAAACAAGCAAAGAAATAATATAATTTTAAAGGTCCACAACTTTTCTGGTGGAGGGTCCACCACCTGCTTGTCTCCATGGAGATGACTTTGTAGTGTGGAACATTCCAGGCAGCATTAAATGTATCTGTTGCTATGGAGAGATGATGCCTTATGTCCTCCATGCCAAATCAATCCTTGACATGCCTTTGACCTACAGAGGTCACAGTACCTAAATCAGATGGCATGTACTGAAGTGTCCCCTCATAATCTCTGCATTACAAATAATGTCCAAAAGGTGGCAGCAGTACTTAACATTCAAACTGGATCTATAGTAAGACTGAAGCTAACAAAATGCCATCTGCTTTAATCTAATACACATACATCTAGAATGATCTGCTGCCTACTTCTCTTGTCACGACAATAACATTTCAAACTCGATTTTGATTCTAAGGAATGAGCTTGATTTTGACACTACTGTGATACTTAATACTTATCACATACTTCCATGGGGTATTGCTAACACAACATATTTAGATCACCATTTTTCCTTTTATTGTTTTGAAAATGCTTTATTTTCCTAAAACAACATATTAACATGTTGTATAAGTTTCACTTTTATTTTTCACTCTTTGAGTGTCCCCTCTCTTTGCTCTTTGTACTAAGCCACTCCTCCTTCAGAGCACTATCACAACACAATCAGCTGCATCCCACTGATGAAACAACTGCATATCATCAGGTTTGTCAAGTTGCTGTGTACAGTTTTGTATCATGTTTTTATATATTTATGGAGAATTGGGGTCATGTGGGAGCATGGGTGATGTAGGCTTGTGGGTGGAGCCTTGTACAGAATCTTACAGCTAACCATAAGGAGGGTTTGAAAAAAGCCTGGGAGAGGTCGCTAAAATACTCAAACATGCATGGAAGACATCTAAAACCTCTTCAGGCAGCTTTGAACTCTATTTTGCATAATACCCACTCTTTAACCTCCTGAGACCTGGTGTCCTCATCTGTGGACAACACATTTTGGGTTGGTTAGGCCACAGTGCAATTTTTTAGAAGAACATGTTTAGAATATTTATTTTTATTTATTTGTATTTAATTTTTTATTTAATTTTTTTAAATTTGTATTACTTTTTATAATTTTTTATTTCATTTTTTATTATATTTTAATTTCTTTTTTTATTTTATTTACTTATTTATTTTATTTTTTATTTGTTTTTATTTATTTTTTTTTACACACAATTGTTTCTCATTTTGTTTTTTACACAAAATGTATGTGTTCAAGCACTTAACAGTTTTTGCAAATAACGTCCTGCAAGAGCTCGGGTCTCAGGAGGTTAAAGACAGACTGCAATAAGACTATAAGCAATTATTATTTTCAGTCTTAATATCTTAAAAGTCTTAAAATTGTGTTTACATTGCATTATATTACATTGCATTAAAGTATCTATCTCCATGCCAGCAAGCACGTAACATCACAAGGCCAAGTTACAGGCCAGATCTGTGGAGAGGTGACCACCTCATTCAATCACATTACAAGTTTTGAAGGCAATTTTTCAATAAAACACATGTAATAGAATAAATTCAAGAAAGTAGGCAAAGCAGTTTCCATTTATTTATTTATTTATTTATTTATTTATTTATTTATTTATTTATTTATTTATTTATTTATTTATTTATTTATTTATTTATTTATTTATTTATTTATTTATTTATTTATTCATTCATTCATTCATTCATTCATTCATTCATTCGTCTGTATCTAGGAGCCCTACCTGTCTCGGAGTTTGTGCTCTGAAGGTTTTTTGTTTGTTTTAGCCCAGGCCTGTCTGAAACACCATTGCGATATTAGACATCACCGTGTCCTTGTTTGCCCCTTTTCTGACCTCCGCACATCCCTGGTCACGGGGTTTGCGCATCTCTACCTGAGCAGCATCTGAACTGTTGCTCCTCCGCCCCTCCGCACCGCGCGCACACTGCTCCAGACCCCAGCCTTTTTTTTCTTCTTCCCCAGCGCACTTTCCTTCATCACTGCACACGCTTTTACTCCGTCTATCACAACCGCAACCTCCGACAAACGTGACGTCCTTTGCGTCTCCAGCAGAAACGTGGAGAGAGAAGAGAAGAGAAGGGGAAGGCGAAGAGGACGCGCCCGCCGTCTGAGCGCGCTGGGACGGGGACGGCTCACAGCGGACTCTCACCTCCACCACGCCGCGCTGCAGTGCCTCCACAGCCGCCTCCAGAGCGCAGCAGTCCCGTCACAACAGCACCGTTCACCGCGGAGAGGAGCGGGCAACAGGAGGGTTATCCAGAGCACCGGGGGACTGCAACATTTACCCGGGATACTGAGCACCTACTGCGGGCTTGCAAGAGGCTTCTCCCTGGGCATGCCAGCTGTATATTTGCACTGCAATAACGTGTCTTTGTTTCTGGAATATAAAGCAGTAAACTAGCTGACAGTTCACAATAGGTTTGGACTGACATGGGCCAGTAGGATTCATGGAGTTTGGAGAACACAGAGCCACTGGATGAAGCTGCTGATCCAAGCCTGATGTTTTCAAATTAACCACAAGTGAGTAGGTCATCTTCTGCCCTGGGTGGCTGCAGTAGGAGGCCTGTTCTATTAATGACCCATCATCATAAAACTTAAGTATAAAGCAGTGGTGGAACGTGACAAAGTACTGTACTAAAACCTGTACGTATGTTACAGTGGGTACTTTTACTTCACTACATTTGAGAGCAGGTATCTGGACTCTCTGCTCCACTTCATTTTTGAACAGGACTGGAAAGTAAAAGTATTTTGTATTATTGTTTTAGACCTGCAGAAAAGTCTAAAGGATTCATGATTTGAACAAACAAAAATATACCATTAAAAACAGGTAGGAACAAAATTCAGCACAAATCTTTGTCAAACTGATTCCATTTTTATCCTTTTTTTTAACTCTTTAAAAAAATTTTAAACAGGTACTTTAATACTTTTACTTATGCAGTTTTTTCATGTGATACTTTTACTTAAGTAACAATGAGTACTTCTTCCAACACTGCTAAAAAGTAGGATTGGTTAAAAGGGTAGATCTACTTGAAGTATTGGCCTTATGTTATGGATTCATTTGACACAGACCCTTCCCTATTTTTCAGTCTTTTTGAGTGATGGCACAGATTTTTGGTTCAAAACGGCACACAAGCTTAAAAATATCAAATCACACAATAAAAAAATGCACACCCGGCAACCTCTCATCACAGTTATTATCTTGGCCGATCGTTCAAGTAGCTTCTTCAGGTCTGACTGAGGTTTGTTAAGACAAGGAGCTAGCTAAACTCAAACAAACACTCCCTAGTCCTTACTGTAAACAACTACGATGTGTTAGTTTCAGTGTAGTTGGCTCCTCCCTTCAGACAGATAATAGTCAGTGACGTACTTGAACCTGTCAGAACTGAAGAAGCATAAGTGCATAAGTGATCAAAATTTACACTGTAGTGTGACATATGCGATGGTGGTTCAGTTGGTTTGAAGTCATGTCATGTTCTGATATGATCAATATGCCCTGAGGGTGTAATGCTAACTGAGGCACTGCTCTCTCTGAAGCTCTGTTACTCAATTTAGACTTTAATCTGAGCTTTGTTTTAACACAGTCTGACCAGAAAGAACTGATTCAGCTGAACTAAACAAGTTAAACAAGTCTTTCTCATATAACATTACAGTTACAAGCTAGCTAGCATTAGCCAACAGCTTTTCCGTTAGTCCAGGGGTGCCCAAACTCTTTTCACCGAGGGCCATATCTTGAAAAATATTCAACACGGATGGCCACAGACCAATGGTCAATACAGTGGATATATGGATAATTCAGATGGGTGCATTTAACATACTTTAAATAAGGCTTAAAATATTATTATTAGGTCTGTATTACACGCAATGTGATGTTATAATAGGTTATACAGGTAGATATACTCAAATTTGCCATAAAAATTACTGATTATGATCAATTGGGCCAGGTCAACAGATGGCCTGAGGGCCAATAAAAATTGTTCTGAGGGCCGCATTTGGCCATAGTTTGGACACAACTTCGTTAGTCACTCTCATCTTTTTGTTGAAAATCAAACAAACAGGATCATGAACACTCGTGCTGGTCACAGGCTCCTGAAAATGTGCTCTTTAAATCCATTTTGCATTTTTCTTGAGTTGCATCATGTCACCATGGTAACTGCTGAACATTCCACCACAGACATACATGTGAAACAGCTCCAGCAAGATGTCACTGCAAAGTGTCACTAGTATATTTTATTAGTAATATTGTGTTACACTTTCAGCTTTGCTTTGCTCCATATTTTGACAAGCAAAATGACACGTCACCATCTTTCTGAACACAAGGTGTACTACGTACACTTTTTGTTTTGGTGTCCCAGAATAAAATAATGATCCTTAATATACGACCATATTATATATTTAGGTTTGGGATTATAACAGGCCTATTGATCTCACAGAGAAAAAGTTTTAAATTAAGTACAATGAATAAATGACATCTTATAATTGTAATTATGTTTGTCTTTATGTTGCTATGTGGACAGACTGAGCTGATGGTTTGCGAATCTGCTCTTCTTGCTGTGTTATCATGTACATTATTACAAATACAACATGCACTGCCAAATTTGTACGTAAGTAAACGTATAGGGTAACCCTTCAGTTACATTTAATATCAGCCTTTTATACAGGATCCATTTAACTTTTTAACCCTGAAATAAGTTGTTGTAAACTGTAATTCACATATTCTTTGAGCTCTAAAGGAATAAGAGAATGAGAATAAGAAATTCAATTTTCAGTCTCTGGTATCGGTTGATATCGGAAATGGGCAGATACTTAAAGCCACACTTATCATCATCGGTATCGGAGCAGAGAAACCTGGATCGGTGCAGTCCTACTTTGGCCACTCAGCCCGGTCTCGCAGGGCTGTTATGTTTTAGTCAGTATTGAAAGAAGCAGATACAGCAGTAGGACAATCTGGACTAGTGGTGTACTCAGTAACTCAGAAACTTCTTTAAAAATCCCCCCAAAACATTACCTGGAAAACCTACTCATTTCCAGTAACCCCTGTGTTTTGTTGTCCCAGCTCATCTCTTTGGCCATGGTGCTCTTCAGTGGACAGCTGAAGATAAAGATCTGCGAGGCTGTGAAGCTCAAACCCACAGCCTGGTCGCTCCGTCACACTGTGGGCCCCAAACAGCAGAGCCCTCTCCTGGACACATACATGGCCCTCAACGTGGATGAGTCCCGCGTGGGCCAGACCAGCACCAGGCAGAAGACCAACAGCCCGGTCTGGAACGAGGAGTTCACGGCAGAGGTGCAGGGGGGGCGGAGCCTGGAGCTGGCAGTCTTTCATGATGCGCCCATCGGATACGACGACTTTGTGGCCAACTGCATCATCCAGTTTGAGGACATCCTCCACAGCGGGAGCAGGCACTTTGAGGGCTGGGTGAGTCACAGTCCATACACTCACTGTGAAACCCACTCACAATGAAATGTACCTAAACATGGACAAAAGGTCAAATCCTCCAGCTAAGGTTGTCCTGACCAAGACTAGCTCAAGATCTGGAGATGGGTCTCTACACCTGACCGCCCCAGCAGCACTAAAGGATGGGTCAAATACAGAAAACATATTTGCCTCAGGGTCTATAGTTCATGGTCAGGACTACCTTAACTGAACTGTACATGTTTTGAGTGAATGGGAGAAAGTGGAGTGCCCGGAGAAAACCCAGCCAGACACAGAGAGAACATGCAAACTCCACACAGAAAGGCCTGGGCACCTTGAGAGTCTAAACCCAGAACCTTCTTGCTGTGAGGCAAGAGTGTTAGCCACCCAGCCACTGTGCCAAATAGGCTTCAGAACTTGCAAACAGTTGGATTTTGAATGAATGAATGTGTCTTAAATTAAAGTTATTACATAGTTTAGTAGTGTGATTTTGTTTCAGTACCATTAAATTTTTTTTTACACCAAAATATTTTTATTTACAGGAAGCTATAAATTAGTTTTGTGTAGTTTTGTGTGGTCTGTTTTGTAGTTCAGACCACACAGATTACACATCTTACCACAAACATTTGAACAAAATTATAACAGTATCTTTATGTTGAACAGTGATTCTAAAGAATCTTCTCCTGCTCAGTAAACGTGGGTGATGATGAGAACAGAAAGTGGGCTCTCATGTCCGGACATGAACTTGCAAAGTGACGTAGTTAAATCAATGTTGTCACTTTCACACACTGCACAATGAGTACTGAGGGAGTAGTGCTGCTGAAGGACTGCTCAGGTTACACACTGTAGTAGTAGCCGTACTTGCCATCAACCTGCCAATGGGACTACGGATGAAAATGAGCCTACATGGCTAACTCTGGCACGTTTACATGCTGTACTAACACATGTTGATCAATGTGCACTGTCCCATATTTAATAAATAAACATAAACTCTGTGTAAACCTTCAGTCGTCCAAACAGACATTGCAAACAGAAATTTGATTCTGACAACTGGACAAAGTTTTTAGAGTGAATACTCTTCCAAGTGGCATAACTAAACTGAAACTGAAACATCCTAGTCCTTAAAGCTCACAAATAGGGTGTGTTAGTTTCAGTGTAGTTGGCTCCTTCCTTCAGACAGACATAAAACATCGACCTACAGAACCCTGAGGCAGCTTCATGGATGAGTGTTGAAAATATGTGATATAGCGCCACCTCTATTTTTATTTGGTTCACTTTGTTTAATCTGAAATTTGGTGAGAACGTGATCTGCCCCAAATGACACTATAACACAGTTTCAGCTTTTAGTCCCCAGTCGTGCCAGTTAACCAGAGTCCACACGTCTTCACCAGAATCATCATGATCATTTCTCAAGTGTTAGACCTGTCACCATAATTCAGTTCAGTTTATTTTTGTAAAGCCCAAAATCAAAACAGCAGTCGCCTCTTAGGCCTCAACAAGATCAGAGATTTAACCAACAGACAGTTTGAAATCCAACAGTGAAACGGACATGGGCCAATAACTGACAGATTAACCAGCGTTCATAGAAAACAAACAAATGAAGAACTGTCCCAGAGCGCCCCCTGTCCTTAAACTCTACTTCTCGTAAGGAAAACAAAAAAACAGATAACAAATTTTGAAGCAGGACATATTGCTACAGAGAAATATTGTGATGGCTGATAATACTGTAAATACTGTCCTTTATGCCACTGACACAATAACAATAAACTGGATAATCCCTGTGGACCTTTTTAAATAATTTCATTCAAAGGCATGAGCTGCAGCAAATAAAAAGCAGAAATGACTTACTCAACTCTTTACAGCTCAAATCTGACTTTACCACATAAAGAATGTCAAGAACCTCCCCACTATTTACACAGAATGAATACTGACCCCCAAAATATATTGTTCCAGCCTACATATATTAACGATAAATTGGTAACATTATGGCGACAGGCCTATAAAGCCGTCCAAGGAGGTTTATCTGGTCTTCCATTTATTTATTGTAATAGCTTCTTTTTCAGAACATAGTTTATTTTATTTCATTGTTTTTAGTTTGTTGAAGGCAGGACGACAGCGCCATCTGCAGTCCGACTTCTTCAGGCGCTGTCGTCCTGCCTTCACCAGTAGGACGACAGCGCCAAAATCTGTTTAAATCAGCCGACCGAACACGTCACAGCTAGAGGTCTATGGTGTCCATGAGCAAGACACTTCACCCACCTTGCCTTGTATGGATGTGGTGTATCAGGGAGTGACTGGTGAAGGTTGGAGGCAGATTGGCAGCCCCTTCTGTCAGTCTACCCCAGGGCAGTTGTGGCTAGAGAATTAGCTCCGGCAAGTCAATGAATAACCACAGTACAGGACTAGAGTGTTAAAGCATTATTACATTTAATGATTCAGCAAAAGCCTTATCCACACGGCATTTGTTTTACCTTGAGTCCTCTGATAAATTGTAGGAATTACAAACATCATCTGTGATTCTAGTCCCGTGCGAACGTTCATGTCTGTAAATTGGTATGTTAAAAGATAATTGAACTAAATTAATAATATTCATTCGCCATGGACCATACTGTAATCCAGCTATTGTCTTTCCTAAAAGTAAAACGTAAAAAAAAACATAAAACAAACTGCAGGAAAAACGTGAAAACCCGGAAATACAACCCCACTGTCGTAGCAACTGACAGCAGAGTTTAAAGTTTGGATGGAGAAATTATATCAGTTTAAACGGATTAATAGAAGAGAGACTACGGCTGTTTCATAATAAATGTGACCGCATACAGGTGCATCAGCCTTAAAACAAACTTAAAATAAAAGCAACATTGGCGACATAATGAATTAAAAGATTCTTGTGTTCTTTCAGTGTTTAGCGGTCCGCCATTTCCAGAATAAAGTCAGTAAAAACAGGTAGATTACTGACATGTCTAATCCCGTATGAATGCACACAAAACACACAAACGCCGTGGGGTCATTTCAATTTTACTGACTAACCCCGTGTGAATAGGACTTAAAATGCATTTTAAACCATGGGAATTTCATATTGAACCAGACCTATTCAATATTGTGAAGTGAATACATATTGTAAAAGTATAACTACACCATAGACTGTATATATAAATGGACATAGCTAACCTGCTAGTCACCATGTTCCAAACAAGTGATCATAGGCGTGCTTCAGCTCCGTCGACTCTGGCTCCAATTCACTTCGTATTGAAAAACTTTGTCTAAAACTGCTGCTATCAGGTTCGTCATTTTGGTCTTAAAATGTTCGCTTCAACCCACTGTGGATGATCCTAGTATTTTTATTTCGCTATTGTGTCCATAAATCAAGATATGAACATTAATAATAGATAAATCAGGCGCCTTCTTTCCTAGAGGTCGCTCCCGTTACCATTAGCAACAGGTTTGATTGAGCATGCTAACCTCCCACTCCCTGCTAAACCAGTGGTGTGAGCGGGACAGGGCGTTACCTTCAACAGCCTCACTCCGGATTGGATCTTTGGTTGCTATGATACTTGCGGTTGGAATTCCAAATATGGAACTCGGCTCTGAATTCAACCCTATAACTCCTAGACTCGATGAGCTTCATTTGACTGGAGTCGAACGCTGTGGCTCCCTTCTTTTATATAAAACTGTTTGTTTCATCGCCCACTTATTTCTCTGGACTCCCCCTACACGTACTGTAAAGAAAAATAGAATAATTGGTGGATTGATGTCATACTCCAAGAGTTTTCCCTATTGATTACATTGAACTAAACCATACAATATCCAAAAGGTAAAAGCACCAATGTTGAACCTGATCATTTGTATTAGTGACTAGACTTCAGGAAAGGTTAATTTCTGTTCTGTCAATGGGACTTTTTTAGTATTCATACCTGATCAAATGAGTATCTAGTTTCGATACTAGTTTTAGTATCGATTAGTGTCGGATTTTTTTTATACTTTTGACAACCCTAGTGTCTAATGGTGACAAACGTGTGAGGAATGTGTGATCTGATCATCAGCCTGTGGAGCCAGTGTTGTGTTTGAACTTGCCCTGAACAGAGGCGTGAAGGAGCCGTTCAAACGCACTTCTATTTAGGAGAGCTGTGGGAATTTGTAGAGTCATTCAAACAGTGCCGCCCTGTGTTATTACCACTGAGAGACTGACAAATGTGTGTAATGAATAGATCCTGGCAGTTAAGGACAGAGTGCACATTTTCAAGGCCAGCACAAATCAGATCACCTAATCAATAACCTAATAATGAGTAGGGATTTCACTTTTATGTTCCTCATGAGTCTGTTCAAATGTGATGAGGACAAACTGGGACTGACACATGGGCACAAACAGAATAGGCAAAGCAAAAAAATAGTATTAAATATCGATATCTGCTGATACTGATATTGACAGATTTGTATTAATATGGACCGCTAAAAGCACTGAAACCGATATATCGCCCATCCCTAATAAATAGATCTGATTTGTGGTGTGTTTTTGCAGCACAAGAGAGATCTGACAATTAAAACAGCCGGTGACACGTCTCAGTGAACCTGTGGATTTTTAGAGTAACTGATGTATTTGGTGATGATGATAAATTAATACATGTAATATCAATGAAATAAGACTATTAACTGGTTGTAGTTGGCCCGAAAGTCTCATAATGTTTTATTTTTACAAATTTGTTCTGTCATTATAAATAACAGCTACCTAACCTACCTTTGGATCAGTTTTGTCTTATTAAATTAATGCTGTTTTCAGTCTCTGCACTCGTATCAGGTAATATCAGGTATCAACACATACTTAAAACCATAGTATCAAAGGCAGTATCGGAGCTGAAAAGGCTGGATACTTAGTGGCTGGAAGACAAAGTGTAATCGATTTTAAAGTAACTCTTTCATTCTTTAACCTTAGTTTGGCTGTGGGGGGAACTGAAAAAAAAGGAGCGCAGGAGTTTTTGACAGAACGTCCCACTTATAGTCTATGTAACCAGTTTGTATTGCCACAGAGATAGTCAGGGGTGATTCTAAACGTTCAAGCTTAGGGGTACACCTAAGGGTGCTGTAGAGGGTACCACCCAGGGTAATACATACACATAGAACGCACACAAACATCCCATACCCCAACAGGCCGCACACTCTTCCTTATCCATCTCTCTTCATCAGTCTCTCTTTAGATCAGTGCTTCCCAAACTATGGCATAGATGTCTGAGTCAAGTTCTGCTTTGTAGTCTATGGCCCATTGTTTAGTCCTTCTCAGTTCTTTCTATAAGTTAAACTGTACTAATACTACAACTGTATTAAATTATATTCTAAACTAAAAATAAACCTTCCTTCTCTTCTCTCTCCCTCTTTTATCTGTGTTTTTTTTCTTCTGGCTGAACTTGCTTGAATGAGCACGTGTTGATGGGTGTTGTCTTCTGTCAAGGGTTTTCATTATGTCATCTGTGTCTTATCCATAGACTGTATAAAGAAGTGGACTGAGAGTGAGATGGAGCGTTATGTCACCCGTAGAGTTCGGCTCCAGTCAAATGAAGCTCATGGGGGTTAGAGCAGTTATAGAGGCCAATTTGGAGCAGAGTTCCATATTTGGAATTCCGACCTCAAGTACCATAACAACCAAAGAGCGAATCCAGAGCAAAGCTGTTGAAGGTAATGCTCCTTCCCGTCTGCACTTCCGGTTTAACACGGAGCGGACGCTTGGCAACGCTGTCAATCGAACCTGTTGCTAACGCTAGTGGGAACGATCTCGGGCAAAGAACAATGTTGTGTCATTTTCTTTGTCTTTTTATGTTGTCAAACAAGAGATTGTAGGTTTATTATCTATACTCATTAAAATACATCCCAAACATAACGTAAGACATTAGCATCATGTCATTCAACTTTGCTGATAGTCCTACAGTAGACTCAGAGCATGAACAAGTCTCTAATGCACCATCACTGTAACATCTCGGCCAAAAATAATCTTCTAAGTCTGGAAAGTCATAGACTTTTTTCTTTAGGTTCTACACTCCAATGGTTTTGGCTCTGTCTGTGTGTCTCTGTGTGTGTGTCTCGGTGTATGTGTCTCAGTGTGTGTGTGGCTCTGTGTGTGTGTCTCTGTCTGTCTCTGTGTGTGTGCATCTGTGTGTGTATGTCTGTGGGTGTGTATCTGTGTGTGTGTCAGTGTCTCTGTGTGTATCTGTGTTTGTGTCTCTACGTGCATGTGTCTGTGTGTGTCTGTGCGTGTTTCTCTTTGTCTTTGTGTGTGTGCGTGTCTCGTGTACGTCTCTGTATGTATGCATGTCTCTGTGTGTGTCCGTGTGTGTCTCTGTGTGTGTGCATGAGTATCTCTGTGTGTGTGTCTCTGCATCTGTGTCTTTTAAAGCATGTATACCCTTTGTGTTTCAGTTTGTCTCTGTGTTTTGTCAGATGTTTGTGTGTTGCTCTGTAAATTAGCCTAAAGCTACCTCTGGTACAATTTGTTTGTCCAGCGCTGTACTGTGTTGTCTTTATCAACATCAGTGCTAAAGAGGCAGCGTCCATTAGCTTGTTGGTAAAACATGTCTATAGCATTAATACAGTTTAACCACTTGGTCACACACTCTAATATTTGGTTGGACCGGCCTTTAGCTTTGACTACAGCATGCATTGTTTCGATTCGCTTCTGCAATGTCACAAGATTTATTTCCATCCAGTGTTGCATTAATTTTTCACCAAGATGTTGCATTGATGATGGTTGAGTCTGACGCTGCACAAAGCTTCTCCAGCACATCCCAAAGATTCTCAATGGGGTTAAGGTCTGGACTCTGTGTGAAAATGATGTGTCATGCTCCTGAACCACCCCGTCACAATTTGAGCCCGATGAATCCTGGCATTGTCATCGTGGAATATGCCTGTGTCATCAGGGAACAAAAAATCCATTGATGGAATAACCTGGTCATTCAGTATATTCAGGTGTCAGCTGACCTCATTCTTTTAGCACAGACTGTTGCTGAACCTAGACCTGACCAACTGCAGGAGGCTCGTATCTATTTGCTTAGTTAAATCCAGGTAGCAACTTTTTTTTTTGGCCAGGCAGTGTATGGGTGTCACTGACAGTCAATACAGAGCACAACGGGTTCCGTCATAAAAGAATGGGGCAGTTAGTCACAGTGCTTGGTGTACATCAACATTAGCATCTTCATTTACAAACAGTAATTTCTTAACTTCTTCTTTCTTAACTTAATTATTCCTTTGAGAAATATCTCGGTATACTGAAGTTTAGAAGAGTATTCCTGATAATTTCTAGTAACTGGAATTTGCTGGAATGCATTGTCTACTTTTCCTCATGCGTATATCATCTCCTACAGCCTTCAGTCCGAGCAGTTTTTCACATAGCCCCAGAAACAGTTTGTCCCGTTGCTTAGGTGATGATGAGAGTGTAGGCTTGGGCGGGGCGGATAGCTCAATGAGAAGAAGTCCAGAGGGTGGGTCCAATTAATAATCCTCATCTATAATACATGCTTTGTGGCCCTGTTTATGAAACTATTGGGCACATGGCTTTTGTATTTGCATGTGTTTAGCTGTGCAAAGAGGGAGGCTTCATCCTAGATACACTTTGATTTACAACAACAAATGATAAAAGCCATAGAGAGAAGAAAGGTGTTGGATTTGGCTTGTTGGGTTACTGTGAATGTGTGTCTGTCCCTGTGTGTTCAACCCATTGTCATTTGACTTGTTTTGTGATTTTTTTTGTGAGATAATAATAATAATAATAATAATAATAATAATAATAATAATAATAATAATGATAATAATACATTAATAAATAATTATAACCAATCTGATCTGCCTGAATTTTTAGAAGAGTTTAGAGATGCACTAAAACTGATACCAAACGTCGCCACCGATACTGCAAAATTAGCTGGATCAGGTATCGTATCGTATTCTGTAATATTGGTTAAGTATCGATATGCTGGTTGGGCCTTTCATAAGACGTAATAAGACAATTTACAGGCTGATTTTGGCCTAGAAGTCTCATAATATCTGAATTGTTCTTCACACAAAGCTGTTCAGTTGTAATGTGAAGGAGAAATAACAGTTACTTAACACTATTGTATTTCTTGTGCAATAATTCTTAAAACTGTTCTTTAAGGGAATAGGAGCCATTTTCAAAGTATCAATATATTGGAGCTGAAAAAGCTGGATTGGTGCATCTCTAAGCATTATAAAGACACTTACTGTAAACGCTGTGTCCTTTATTGTCAAAGCTGATAAACCCACCACACAATGCAAGATTTTTAAATGTGCGACAAAAAGCACAGACCACAGAAACAAAGAGGGCTAGCCGCTGCGTTCCAAATAGAGAGTGAGCATGGACGCACTTCCAACTCCATCGACTCACATTCACTTTACATAAAAAAAACTGTGGCCCCTATCTCTGTAACTTCTGCCGTCAGACTCATCATTTTGGTCTTAAAATGTTTATATTTACCTGCTCTTGCCTCGATGAGCTTCATTTGACTGGAGCCGAACGCTGTGGGTGACGTCACACTCACTTAGTCCACTTGATTATACAGTTTATGGTTAGAGCTGACACCTGACCTGACACCGATATTGGTACTGGCTGAAAAGCGTTCATCAAACTTCACCAGATTAGTGAGTGACTGTAGTGCTGTATCATAGTTACAGTAAGTGTGATGATGGGAACTGCTTTTCAGTCCTAAGGCAGAGGTTGAGCGTAAACCCAATACCCCCTGTCACTGAAATTCTCCTCCTCTCCTCTTGGATGCACCACAACATGACAAGCAATAGAATAAGATGAAGGTTGTGTTGAGGTTTTTAAAATGTCAGTCTATTATTGTCGCAGACTCCGAGGTCGTCTCAGAATCTGTGTATGCGAGTAATGCTGGCGGTATGTGTGTGTACTGTACAAGTGTAAGATAAGCCAGGACACTGCGGCATGTTCCGGAGCATTCCACATGACAGCTACGACAAATGTGAGGCGGCCATATTGTCTGCGACCTGCTGTGTGCTCTATCGTTCAGCCTAGAGGTTTCTTATTAAAGATGGTCTGATAAGGATTTTTTTGGAGCCAATACTGATAACCAATATTAAAGAGAGACTATTTTATTAACAGCTAAAAACATGAGATATTTAGATGACCATGTTACCTTTTATTGTTTTGTTTTTTTTGAAAATGCTAAAATTGTTGAAAACTGTTTTGTTTTTGATTAGACATCCAACTAATGAAACCCCTGCACATCACAGCATATGTGTGTAGTTGCTGTGTACAGTTTTGTATCGTGGTTTTATATATTCATGGAGAATTATCGTGTGGGAGCATGAGTGACATAGGCTAGTGGGCAGAGCATTGTACCGGCTCATATAGCTAACTGTAATGAGGGTTTGAATAGGGCGAGAGATTGCTAGATTACTCATGCACGCATGACATCTAAAACCTCTTCAGGCATGTTTTTCATGAAGGAGGAACGTTGTAACATGGGAGAAAACTGAAAAAACAAAATAAAATGATTTTGCTTAATACCCCCTCTTTAAAATACAAAGCAAGGGCCACAAGTTTATGTTAACTTTCCATGTTTGTAATAATAACAAGGTCTATTTACCTGGAATATTTGTTTGATTTGTTGCATGATTGTGTAAACGTACAGCCATATTTTTAGCTTAATGTCTTTTCTATTTCCATTGTTTCTTAATGACTGCAAAAATGCACATCTGATGTACTGAGAACAAACTGGGACAGACACATATCAAGGGCTGAACAAGTTTTGATTTGTGTGACTTTAATGTATTATTATTATTATTATTATTATTATTATTATTATTATTATTATTATTATTATTATTATTATTATTATTACATAAGTCAGTGTAAATGACAGAAGGAGAAGATTTCTCTTTTTCCTTGTGTTGGAACCACCCTGTTCCCTCGGCAGCAGGAGATAACATGAGGACAGTTAGTGTGATGCATGAGGACAGGATGGAGCCTGTATGCTCAATCCAATCATCAGCTCTAATGTTATTACTGTGTACATGTGGACAGGATATGTGGAGAGGACATGTGGAGAGGACATGTGAACAGGACATGTGGACACGTGAACAGGACATGTGGACACGTGGACAGGACATGTGGACACGTGGACAGGACATGTGGACACGTGAACAGGACATGTGGACACGTGGACAGGACATGTGGACACGTGGACAGGACATGTGGACAGGAAATATGGACATGTGAACAGGACATACTGAAACATGGACAGGACATATGCACATGTGGACATGTGTGACATGTGGAAAGGACATAGGACAGAGCTCATACTGAGCTCACACTTGGTCCAGTTTTCCTCGGCAGGTTTGACAAAGCCAGTGATGATTGAACCCTGTAATAACATGGCTAAAAGCTCATTTTGCAGAATACGTCCCCTTGAATATCTCATATAGAGAAGCATAAGCGTAGTTGCCATCACATTCCTGTCCCCTTAGCTCAGTGTCAGAGGAGCTGCATCTGTACCTCAGTGTCCACACATCACACAGCAGCCTCTATAAAAGGGCTTCACACAGGACCCGGGACGTTTGCCTACATGATGTTTGGTTTATACTTGCTTAAAGTACTTTATTGGATTCACTGCAGGGTAGTGACTCATAAAGACATTAGAAAAGGTGTTATAGTTATACACTGTAAAATGCACAGTCTGGTTCACAGTGTGACTCCACTGATCACCTCATTATAAAGAATTCAGCTTTTAACCATCTTATAGTTTTTAAGCATTCTTAAATCACTTATTTTCAAGCTGCCATATATCAACCACCATTTTCACTGCCACTGCTGCTCTCTACTTACTTCGTTCTCCAGTTTCATTTTCTTAATCATTGATAGGATTCAGCAGCCTTGTGTAGTCACCAAAATGACATGGAATGATATATTGAAGATCTAGACTTGCTAATTCTTTAAATATATACCAATTTATTTATAAATCCTCAACCTGGTTTATATTTTTTTGCAGGTGCTTGTGACCTATAAACACATTCTCAGTGCTGCATATTCAGATATTTTTTTGACTCTTGATCGATTCTTCTGTTCTTATTCGTCTATACCGTGTGGAATCTTTTGGTTGTAACCATCCAGGCCAAAGTCCACACCATAGACTGTATGTATCAATGCACATAGCTAACCTGCTAGCCGCCGCGTTCCAAATAGGAAGTGATCATGGGTGCACTTCCGGCTCCGTTGAAATTGCTGCAGATAATCCTTTTTATTGTTGAAATTGGCATAGATTGATACATTGATATGGAGAATAGACAGTTTATTACTGGCACAGCCTCATTGTATTGTAAAAGTTGTTGTCTAAAAAGTCAGTTTTGTACGTTGTGTCTCCAGATGAATCTGTTTCAGTCAGTCATAGTGTGTGTTTAGTCACATTGTGTGTTTAGTTTATCTGATGTTTTGTGTTACTGAAACTTGTCCAGATCTTCAGTTTTCCCGATGAGCAGTACTTCTGCCTCCTCTGGTGTCCTGTTCAACTTAAAGAGGGGGTATTTTACTTCTATGGGATAGTGGGGCATTTATTGTTTTTGAAAATTCTATATTCGCCTAAAACAACATATTACCCAGCGACACATAACGTAGGCAATGCTGCATAGCAGTATTTTTAAAAGCATCAGTTTACAACAGGGGCATCAGAAAGTGTCAGCACATCTCACAACTATAAACTTTTCAGTCCATCACGAGTCATTCCCCGAGCTCCTGGATTCAGCTCAACTGTAGTGTTTTTAGAAACTTATTTTGACAGTTTTTGAAGTTTATTTTGACAGTGCGCTTACTTCCTGTTTTTCCTGCTAAAATGCCAGGGAACGTTGATGCTGAAAAATCTGAAAAATCCGAGCGCTGTGTGGCATATTTTTGCCATTGGACACACTTATGTTACACACGTATCACACTACTGGAAAAGTGATTTGTGTGTGTATGCTGCGCTTATGCAGTGTTACTGCTTTGTTATAAACTGGGGATTAAATTATTTTATTAAGTTTTATTAAGTTTCAGTGATGCGCTGAATCTCACCTTCCTTTGCTCTTTGTGTTAAGTCACTCCCCCGTCAGAGCACCATCACAACACAATTAGTGTGCATCCCATAAATGAAACTACTGCACATCACATCAGGTAGACTTTTGTATCATGTTTTTGTTTATTTATGGAGACTTGTCGTATGGGAGCATGGGTGACGTAGGCTTGTGGGCGGAGCTTTGGACAGAATCATCATAGATACATAGATGACATCTAAAATCTCTTCAAGCATGCTTTTGATGAGGAAACAATGCTATAGAGAAAGCTCCCAAAAGTTTATTTGATACCTTTGGCATTTTGTTGTTTTGTTTGTTCTAGCAATGTCACCATTGCATTTGTTAGGTGTTTATGAATACTTGAGTGGCAGCTCTGTCTTTCTGTTCCTGTTGGTAAAGCTCACTGGAGGCTTTGTTGGGTAAGGGGTGGCATGCCTCAATGTTTTTTTAAAAGATTATTTTTCCAGACCAAGGTTTAGGTTGTTTTCATGTTTGACAATTTGGACTGCTCACTAGCACTCGTCCTCAGAGTGGTCACGTGAGGTTGCTATGTGTCTGGTCAGCTGATTTACACAGATTTGAGACAAGGACGAGTGGCCTTTTTACTCACACACCTGGGTACTGTCCTGAAGAAGTCGGATTGCAGATGCGTTGATGTAGTCGTCCTGCCTCCACCAGTAGGGAGACAGCACCAAAACCTGTTTAAATCAGCTGACCGGACACATCACAGCAACATCATGTGACCACTCTGAGGCACTAGTGAGCAGTCCAAACTGTCAGGTATGAAAACAAACTAAACCTTGATCTTAAAAAGAATCGATGAAAATAAATTTACAGAAGACCTTGATGCCTCGATGTTGTTACAGTAAAGTTGGATCCTCTCTGACGGTCCCTCTGCAGAGTTGGTGTCCTGCTCACTGTGTTTCCTTTCATTATCTGCAACCACAGCCGAGTGTACTGCTCCAGGTTTGCTACCTATCCAGAAAGGATATTTGCTTGTTTTTTTTCTCTCTATTTGGATCTGCAGAGAATTAGCTTCTTTGAGGAGACAATACTGATTATGGAAAAACAAAATTAATCAGAAATATTTTATGAACAAGTGAACAAGTGTTGCCAGAGCCTTAACCTACAGATAGAGGACATGTACAAGATTTTCACATTCTCAGTATATGGACAGGCCTCATGTGACAGCTCAGAACCTCCAGAATTCACTCACTGAGCTGCAGAGGCTGCACTAGCACTGAGTCATGATTGGCTGCAGGTGCTGGAGTTTAGGTAGTGACCATTCAGGTCAGAGAGAGGCATTTTAGGTTTAAACCAACTGGATTTTAGCATTGAAACGGGCAACCCAAATGAGAGGCTCATGTGATGCTCATTCTGCTTTCTGATTGGATGATTATATCCATGATTATACCAGATCATTATATAAGTAAATGGTCCATCTTGTCCACTGTTTTTGTAATAAATCAGCATTACAATTGTGGCTAGTAAATGCTGTATTTGATTTGAACTTGCTTACCTCATATCTGGGGACATAGTTAGGTCATAGTTAGGTTTATGAAATTTCAAATCAAAATCTTACATCCAGTCCTTTAAGTTCCATTATAACATGCCGGCTAAATATTGTAAATCAGTAATACTTTGGTAACTACAGCCTTTACAGTTCAATTCAAATTGTGTAAATAATGATAAGCCCTCTGCTGGAGGCCCTGAGCAGTGACAATAGCTGCTGTTTGCCAACACACTTCCCGCTCTGTGTGTCCTGTGTTCTGTCTCTGTCACATACAGTACAGAGCCCTGCCTCTACCCCTGGTTTTGTCTCTGCTCCTGCTTGTGTCCCTGCTCCTGCCCCTGTTACTGCTTTTGCCCCTGCTCCTGTCACTGCTTCTGCTGCTGCTCCTGTCACTACTGCTCCTGCCCTTCTGCTGCCCTGCTCTTGTCCTGTCCCTGCTCTTGGTCGTGCCTCTCCTGCTGACCTTCTCCTGCCACTGTTTGCTGCACCTGCCCGCCCCTGCCTCTGCTCCTGCCCCCCATCGCTATCATCACCCATAACATCTTATTCTTGACTGGAGTAGTACGTTTGAACTGTGGCTTTAAGGATCGCTCATCTAAAAATACATCTGAATGTAAACTTTATTACGTGGGTGTTTATGTCACATGAACTTTACATCGTCATTTAGAAAGTTCAATTGGCTCTGTGCACAAGGCCGGACAACTAGCTCACTGTTAGCATGTCCAGTTGTATTTCTATGGAGATTTTGTCAAGTTACACTAAAATGAATTAAAACTTAAAGGGACCATTTCACTCTATTCTCTGATCTCTGTTATAATGTTGTTTACTCATCACAGACCTGGAGTTGTGTTTTGTTTCATTCACACATGTTTAACACACAAACCCTGCATATTTGGGCTGAGTTCTTCTATAAAACACCCTGTTCCACCCTGTGATGTCATGTGGCGATACAGGAAGTGCTCCACTGTGTTTATAAACTCCACACACCTTCACTAGAATCATTTGGATTATTTCAACCCTGGAATTGTCAATCTCCTGAACTAAAGGTAAAAGGAGCTGTTAACTTGAAAACTACCACTTCATGACATCACAAGGTGGAACAGAGGATTTTGAGCTTTGAAGATGTAGACGGGTTACTCAAATATGTGATTTAAACAAAACACAACTCCAGGTCTGTTTTTGAGGAGGTAACAACATTATAACATGGATTTAAGATCACAAAAGTCACTTTTGTGTAATATATCACATTTAAATGAGATGAATACTTCACCAGAGGACACTTCTCTGTTTATAAAGACAAGTCTTTTTGTCTCTGTGCTATTTTATTTTTTATTTTTTATTTTATTGTGAATACTTGTTAAATCATGTTGTTTCTTCTCACAATAATTGTAACACTCAAATGTGATATTGTGACATTGTACTTTGCAGTGACATCTCCGTGGTGAATGTTCGGCAGTTACCATGGTGACACAATGCACACATTAGCAAAGACAAAAAAGACAAAAACGTTTGAAGACTGTCTGAGGAGCCTGTGATCAATCTGAGCTTTCATGGTCCTGTTGCTAACACTAGTGGGAGTGACCTCAGGGATAGAAGGCGCCTGATTTGTCTGTTATTAATGTTCATATATTAATTTATGGACAAAATAGAGAAATAAAAATATCAGGATCATGTAGAGCGGGTTAATACGAACATTTTAAGACCAAAATGATGAGTCTGACAGTTTTTTAATGTAAAGTGAATTGGAGCCAGAGTCGATGGAGCTGGAAGTGCGCCCATGATCACTTTGTTTTTGGAAAGCGGCGGCTAGCGGGTTTGCTACGTACATTTATATACACAGTCTATGGTCAGTTGAAACCTAAGTTTTCCATTCGTTTAAGTAAAATTGGTAAAATAGTTTAGCGCTGTAATCACAAACCACATGAAATATTAGGCTCAGATCAGTTGGCCTCGTTGTTTCTCTTGTCTGATCGGTTTGCTCAAGCTTTTTACTAGTTAAAGGTGATGATAGCATGAAACAACGCTAGGCTCATATTTAACTTCAAAAAAACATTTTTAAGAATAATATAAAATAGATAACATATTTCACGTCGTTTGTCCATGTGCGTGTTGCCGTAGTAAGTGTTACCTTCACACCCCCAGAGAATGTTGATGACGTGAGCTGCACAGTATTAGTTGGAAAGCCCTGCGTCCCTGTTCATGCAGTAATGGTGTCTCTGTGTCCTGTGCTGTCCTCAGATGGAGCTGGAGCCGGAGGGCAGAGTGTACGTGGTGATCGACCTGATAGGCTCCTCCACTGAAGGTGAGATCATGTCCTGTGTAAAGGTCTGTCTGCAGATGGACCTTTATCATACCACAATGATGGAATAAAAACACTCTTTCTTTAAACAATGTACTGGGATTTTCAACATTAAATGGTAGTACTTTCTTGTATATTGGTAGGTTCCATAGTGGCCCATGTGTGTACACTAGTCTATGTGTCTTATACTGATACTGATACAGCTCAAGATCATTCTAAAGCTATTCAGGAAAGATAAATTTCTCTCCTGTGAATGTGACTTTTTAGTATTGAGACCTGCTCAAATGAGTATGTTCTTTCGATACTAGTTTTAGTATCGATTAATATTAGTATTTTTGATACTTTTGACAGCACTAGTGCTTAACCAGGCAGGAGACTGTAATGTTCCAGTTAGAGTTTAATGGAGGCACAATGTCACATTTTAGTTGTGTCAAAGAAACACAAAGAAACAAAAAATTCAGTGTTGCAGAGCAAAGTCCAGGAACAACAGAAACATTCAGAATATTAATGAAGGACATATATTATAAAATAATGATTATTTGAGCCTTAAAACATTGTTTCTTCATTGTTTCTTCTGCTGCCTGCAGATGGTGTCCTAACATCAGATCAGTTTAGGAAGCTCATCTGTAGGAACATGGGGCCTATTATCAGAACATATCAACTATTTTAAGTTTGAAAACATGAGATACCAGAGCAATAATGTTTGTCCTTAACTTTCTGTAGATAGTGAGTTCCACAGCATGCGGCTTTCATAAGTAAAGGCTCACCCCTCCCACTAAAAGCACATTTGAGGTCACAACTCTTCTGTAAAAGAGTCTGAATCTCAGTGGAACTTTCTTGGTTAAATAAAGGTTTGAAAGGAATATAATTCATTTTAGTCGGAACCTTGAAAAAGTGAAGCCATTGATTCATTAGATAAATCTTAACAGTTGAAAAACTTTAACTTGTGGCTTGATGTAAAATAAAGTAAAAAGATTCACATATGATATTTAGCAGATAGCCCTGAAGGCCATTCTCTTAAGCAGAATGTCTATCAGGCTCAGAGTGGGACAGAACGAGTATTTCTAGCTAACTCCTGCTAAAGTCTGTTTGATTAGCATGAGTAATATCACCACTGTTCTGCAGTATGAGAACTTCTATAACCAGGACAGACTCTGGAGCGCTGTCTCTGGTGTTGGTGGAGAGGGTGAGGGGGCTGATGGTTCTGCTGGTCCATTCACTCTTTGTGCCATACCTGAACTTCAAAAGTGTTGTACCTGATTTTTTTTACTGTCTTAAAAACATGAGAAACACAAATAGTTCATTTTAAACGGTTTGCAGTGGTACAAAGTTATTCCTCACTTACCTTACGCATTCTGAGCATCCAAAGTATTCACCATGATGAGTTTATAAGCACTTTTTGCCATTCTAAGCTTTATAATTAGATAAGGACAGTACACAGTGGCCTTATTTTGACCTCAAAAGTTGCTTATACAATATATCTGTACTGGGGAAAGACACATTTTGCTCAAACACGTGAATAAAAATAAATAAATAAAATCACGTACAGGACCTTTAACCAGGACATTTTAGCACATTCCTGATGCACTGTTAAAATATCTGAAAATGGTTATGAAGATAATGCAAAAATATAGGGATATAATTTTTTGTCAATATCACCATCCTTAGTTGAGAGGCAGAAGTAGCAGACTGTGATTGGCTCTGCAGGTGCACAGAGGAAATACAGGGCTGGGTAATACATGCGACACATTATAGTGAATAAGGATCTGAAGTGGTGGTTCTGTGGAGATTCGCTGATTCTCTGTTGGATACATCTCTATGCTCAAACACAGACACACCCACTCCTCCTGCCGCTGTCATGAATGAGTGACAGGGGCATTCAAAGGTGCATTTTGTAACATTTCTGGTGGAGGGTCACCTGCTTGTTTCCATGGAGATGTTATTGCTACGTCTGTAATTCTCCACAGTACGACAATAAAATGATGTCTGTCCATGGCAGGGGTCTCCAGCCTGTAGGATCTACCACATTACACTGATTTTAACGGACCAAAATGCATCACATGCTAATTATGGACATAAGTGTATTGATACTTTGCAGTGACATCTTGGGGGTGTTCTATATGTATGTCTATGGGGGAATGTTCAGCTGTTTCCACGGTGACACATTGCACACATTAGCAAATACAGTCAAAACCGTTTTAAGACCATCTGAAAACTCAAGAAAAAATACAAAGTTGATTTAAAGAGCACGTTTTCAGCAGCCTGTGATTAAGAGTTTGATTTTCTGAAAAACTGTTGGCTAATGCTAGTTAGCTTGTGACTGTAATGTTATTTCAAAGGGACTTGTTTAATAGCACAAATCAGCTCATCTGTTGTAGTTCCAGCTAAAGTTAGTTCTGTCTGGTCAGGTTGTGTTAAAACAAAACCCAGATTGAAGTCTAACAAAGCCTCAGACAGAGCAGTGCCTACAGTTAGCGTCACACCTCCAGGGAATGTTGATGACATCAGCTGCAAAGTATCAATACTGTAGATACGTAACCTTTGTCCAGTAATGGTTCAAAGTCATCTAACCACGCCTCATCTAAGCCTAGCTGTCTCTGTTAGATCAACAGGTTAAGTTACAGGTTAGATCTGTGGAGACTCAAGCCAGTCCCAGTAATAATGCACAATTTAATTTATTATTTTAGTACAAAAATGGCATACTGTGGAACATTACAGGCACCATTTTATGGCCTCCAAAAAAAAAAGCACTTTTTGTACATTTGAGACGGATCATCTCAATTTGATAAAAAAACCCCACTAAAGCAGAATTGGATCACAAACGCAGGATTAACCCCACTGAAGAGCTGCACAGGGCCACATGGAGGGCAGGGTGATAAATTGATTAGTTAAGTGCAGGGAGGAGTGTGGTTAATGGAGCTGACATCATCCCCACAGAGGCTGAGTGTTAGAGGTCCAGTCAGCACGTAGAATATATAGTCTATAGATACAGTGTATATATGTGTTATAGTGATGGTTTATGTGAAGTACTGTTGTCTTTATGTAAATGTGTGCACACAGTGAGACTAGTGCTGCAGAGACACATGCACCCTATTCTTATATCACATTATGTATATATATATATATATATATATATATATATATATATATATATATATATATATATACACACACACACACACACTGACTATTTCAGATAATTATATGTAAACTGTATGTACGATTTTGATTAAAAATGTCATAAACTTTGCCTGACTTGTCCCCAGACACAAGGTAAATATGTTCAAGTCATATATGGCTGGTATTTTATTCTGTTTATTTTCTTAATTGGTGATACTTGTAGGATTCCTCAGCATGGCATAGTCATTTTGGTGCAAATAAAAAAATAAAATAATGGGCTGCTCACTAGTGTGATGTGCAGCTATCCATAGGGGGCGCTGGCAACATGCGGCGCTTTGTTGTGATGATGTTTACAGCGACGTCAGCTCCCATTGGTCAGCTCATTTGTTTTAGATGGCTATTGTGATTTAAATGTCCAAATTATGACATAATGATCCACGGGTGTCAGACATTAGGACTACAGAGCAGATAGGTCATCTTTAATAATAAACTTTAACATAAATACTTTTGTCTGTTTTAAGTTTTAAGTATGAAGCTGCTATAATACGTTCTCTATATTTGTGTTATTATTAATCTGTTGCCTTATTGTCCGGACCCCTCACTAATACACAGAGTCCGTGTGAGGAGCGTCTAATACACACAGTGAGATTGTGCCTCCTAGTGGGCATGTTAAAGCTGCAGCTACTGATTATTTTAACTAGTTATATTATTTCTATTGCAGATTGAGATTTTTGTAGCACATTTTTGACCAAATACAAGCTGGAATATGATGACTAATGGAGAATATTTTCAAATTTTGATATTATTGATCAAAATCACGATATTTTATTTTATTTTGACATTTTAATGTCTAAATATCTAAAACGTAAATTAATAAATGTTGAATCCTATTATTTTCATTTGTGACTAGACTAGATCTGGTTTTATAACAACAAAACTCCATCTGTGATAGAATTCTGTGATGTTATCTGAAACACAGCAGTTCAGTGTGAAAATATGCACATAATGATCTTTAATATTTATATAACTGTGGTGACATTTTATTGTGTTTTTAATGATTATCTAAGTTAGTCCTATAATGAAGTGTATATGCCCAGAGCCTGCGCCTGCCCAGGCGCCTGGCCAGGCACTGCAGATGGAAATCAGAAATCAGATAATATATTCTTTTGTGAAATGAATGAATTTGTACATGGTCCCTGCCAAATAAGGAACAGAGTAAACTCACTAAACTAAGGCTATCCAGATGAATCCATTTGATATTTAATCATGGGATTATATCAGTGAACTGGATTCATATGTGTCTGTTTAGAATGTGGTCACATATTGTAGGTGGTATTGTTGGTGTATTGTTGTTTTAGATCAATATTGAGATTGACAGTGTCTTAATTTTTTATATAGAGCTTTTCCACCTTCAAGGGAGTGAAAGCGCTTTACATTAAGGAACCTCTCACCCATTCACACACATTTATACAACAGTGTACGCATACACTGGAGGCAAGGGGACTGAAGTGTATTGCCCAAGGACACAATGACAGCATTCATCTGTGGGAGCTGGAATTGCACTGCCAAACTTCAAATCAATGAAGAAACGCTCTACCAACTGAGCTACTGTCTCCCCCACAAATACTCATTATGTTTAAGGTTTGGATCAGTCTCCAGGAAATGAATGAAAGTCAATGAAATGTCCCTAAACAGCACTGACACCCAGCATGTGTGTGTTTGTGTATGTGTGTGCAGAGGCCCCGGTGCCATGCGGGGACCATGAGGAGCGGGTGTTCCGGCAGAGGATGGGTCCCCGGAAACGCCAGGGTGCTGTCCGCAGGAGGGTGCACCAGGTCAACGGGCACAAGTTTATGGCCACATACCTGAGACAGCCCACCTACTGCTCCCACTGCAGAGACTTCATCTGGTCTGTATACACTCACATCTACACAACTTTACACTACGAGTACACAGACAAACTTTACACTATGACTACACAGACAAACTTTACACTACGAGTACACAGACAAACTTTACACTACGAGTACACAGACAAACTTTACACTACGAGTACACAGACAAACTTTACACTACGAGTACACAGACAAACTTTACACTACGAGTACACAGACAAACTTTACACTACAAGTACACAGACAAACTTATTACTTTATTCTCCAATTGAATTTTTTGAATCTGTGATACTCAGGATTTGGCAGTGTCGAGTAGTCATTTTGGTACAAATATTTTTTTTTAATCATCTGCTCGCTAGTGTGCTATCCATAGGAGGGGCCAACAGTATGCAGCGTACAAGGAACAGTGTCATTGGTTTAACAGGTATCCACACTTCCAACTCGGCCCCTGCAGCAAGGTGTTTATAATCAGAAACACCTGGCTGTAATCAGAATAGTCCTGTGTGATGTCACATAGTACTTGCATCTCCCTCAGTTTTTGACTGTTTTTCAACCATAAAGTTGCAAATGTATCTACTTTGCACTAAAATTGGCAACAATGAAATAGGAACAGAGCATAATACTATTAAAAGACAATATACACTCAGTTTATGGACAGGCCTCATGTGAAAAAACCTCCAGAATTCACTCCCTGAGCTGCAGAGGCTGCACTAGCACTGAGTCATGATTGGCTGCAGGTGCTGGGGTTTATGTAGTGACCATTCAGATACTGGGTATTCAGAGAAAATTTCATCTGGTTTTAGTCATAAGAGTAGTATGTCCATGCTTTTTATTAATTAAGAATGAATCAGCATTACATTTGTTAAGTAAATTTCATATCTTATGACACATATTAACTCTGACTCACTTGGGGAGTCACTTACAGCTTTCTTTTTTTTTTTTTTTAAGCATATTTTGTGTTTAACATCTTTAAAGAATGACTTTTGCACCCAAAATGTCCCACATCTAAAAGCTGACAGCAGATTTGAGCCATTGAAAGTAGAAAAAAAAAAGAAAAATGTATAGCACTTTAAATTGTCAGAAATCATTTGCACAAAAGATACAAGTGGGATTTAAAATACTGGAGTGTCAGAGGGTTAAAGAGGGGGTATTTCACTTCTGTGGAGTAGTAAAGATGGGGTATTTTACTTGGATGGGGTATTAACTGCTAACCGATCAGTTTTGTATCATGTTTTTGTATATTTATGGACAATTGTCATGTGGGAGCATGGGTGACGTAGGCTTGTGGGCAGAGCCTTGCACAGAATCTTACAGCTAACTAAGCTAACTACAGCTAGCTAAGGAGGGTTTGAATAAGGTCCAGAAGAAATTGTAAAAATACTCAAGCATGCATGAAATCTTCAGGTATGTTTTTAATGAGGGAACAACTTTATAACATGGGAGAAAGTTTAAAAAAAATAGATTTGGCATAATACCACCTCTTTAATAAAATATTTAGCAAAAAATGGTAAGTGAAGTTGATCTGAATAGAAGCAGACATGAGACAGGAGTAGAAAACTTTCAGACACGTGCCCTCTGCTCTGAACACTATAGTCACATGTAAACAGGTTTAAACACGCAGGGAGCAGCTGCCTACAGGCTCATCAACACTGTAGTCATTATTCATTCACTCCATACACAGGTGCCCTGGGGCAGACTAACAGAAGCAAGGCTGCCCATCTACGCCATTGGCCCCTCCAACCATCACCAGTCACTCACCCACTCACCACTTTCATACTAGGCAAGGTGGGTGAAGTGTCTTGCCTAAGGACACAATGACAGAACTATATTTGATGTCTTCTGTGTGTAAATAGAAAGTAGTAAACATAAAAAATAAACATTGAATATATAAATGGACATAGCTAACCTGCTAGCTGCCACATTTCAAAGTGAGCATGGGCACGTTTCCGGCTTCATCGACTCTGGCTCTAATTCTGTTGAAAAACTGTGGCCCCTCTCTCTGTAACTGTTGCTATCACGGTCATCATTTTGGTCTTAAAACGTTCATATTAAACCGCTCTACATGATCCTGGTGTTTTTGCTATTTTGTCTATAAATCAAGATATGAACATTAAGAAATCAGGCGCCTTCTTTCTATGAGGTCACTCTCGCTAAACGAGAGGTGTGGGTGGGAAGGGGCGTTACCTTCAACCATCTGACTTCCGATTGGTTCTTTGGTTGCTATGATACTCAGAAATCCAAATATGGAACTTGACTCCAAATTGGTCCCTATAACTGCAGCCTGAGCGTCATTTGACTGGAGCAGAACACTGTGGGTGACATCACACTCACTTAGTGACTTCTTTATACAGGTTGTGGTTTACACTGTTGATTTTGTCCTTCTCTCCCTCAGGGGCGTTCTGGGAAAGCAGGGCTACCAGTGTCAAGGTAAAGTACAGTGAGGTATAAGTGCTTCATTATGTCTATGTGATTTTGTCTATGGCCATATTAGTAGTATTTTAAGTTTAAGTATGCAACCATTAGCTATTTCCTTAGCCTTAAAGTTCCTATGACAGGTTTGACTAATTTTACTAAAACACAGTTAACAAACTGCTTCTTGGTTTTGTGTAAATCTATAATTTATATTTACAACAGGTTTTATCCCACCAAATTAAATAAACATTTGGGAATCACATACACTTTGAAATTTATACTGTGTCCACCATCTGATAAAAGCTTCTGGGATGTGAAACATAAAGGGATCTGTTTGTACTAACCCAAAAGTTCATATGCACACTAATCTTGGTGGTTTTATAAATGCTAATACCTGAATAATTACTTAGCATACCAAGTATAACTCAAGTAGTGTTTAATATGTGTCCCCATATGTCCTCTGCAGTGTGCACCTGTGTGGTCCACAAACGCTGCCACGAGCTCATCATAACAAAGTGTGCTGGTGTGAAGAACAAGGACGACAGGCAGCCCGAGGTACTGCACATACGCAGGCTTATTCACACACCAAAGACTATAGTGCACAGGCCTATTCAGTCACCACTGGAGCAGTAGTGCACAGGCCTATTCACAGTCCACTGGGACTATAGTGCACAGGTCTATTCACAGGGAGCTGGGAGCAGGGAGGGACTGAAGATGGAAATTAGTCGCATTGGCTATAATCTTTACATATTTACATTTTTAAATGTTCATTAATATGTGCTATCCCTGTACAAATAAATAAAATAAGAAATAAACGTGACCACATACAGAGGTTAGCATAGCAGGAGCATCTGATGCCTCTGAAGTAAACTGATGCTTTTAAATACATGTGTCTATGTTACATGTCGCTGTCGCTCCAGGTGTAAATTTCAGGTGAATGTGGCGGTCGCGGCCCAGGACAATGGAGCTGCATGATGTGGAATCAGCCTGAAAATTAGTGTGGTTCATTTTGAAAAGGCTGAACGCAAAACATGCACTCCCACACCACTTCAGAACAGTCTGAATACACTTTAGTCTATTTCTTATTTGTTATAAACTTAAACCAGAAATACAATGTTACTCAGCCACTGAACTGTATTTAAATCCATACAGCGCAATGGAAATAAAAACAGTAGTAAACAAATGTGCATGAGGACACTCTTGGCATAGGCTTGAGCAATAGGGCCAAAAACTATCACTATATAAAACATGAAAAGCATGAATTTATCCTCATATGTTCATATAATTGTTTATTTAAACTAACTCATTGTGAGGAAATGGGAGCAATGAAAATAAAAAGATACATATGGCCTGACATGTAATTAGACATAGGTTTATAACAGGCTGAATGAAAAATGTACCACAATGAGGAGAACTGTTACAAGCTGTGTGCACTATGTGAAGTGCATTGTGGGAAATATACCGGGACACGAATATAGACAAGTCTCCTCTGATGCATCCCCGGTAAAATAGGTGGAGCAAGTTCTCTTTGCTCTCTGGTTTTCTTCTATTAGGGCAAAGCTGGCACAGTATCAGGCAGCAGTATCAACTATAATTTGTGTAATGAAAAGGCATTTCAAATAAAAATAAATAGGCTGCCAAATCCTGGCTGTCTTGTCTTATTTAAACCCTTTAAATGATGAAACATATTTGTTGTCTTTTCTCCCTTAGCCATGACGATCTGCTTGCATGTTTCACATAAATTGTGATCAGCTGTACATCTGATGGATGAAAACCAAAGCAATTTCAAACCAATTTTCCTGGCAGTGCTACTAACTCTATCAATGTTTTTTTTATTCAGGCGAGAATTGATTAGTTGGGGGTCGACACATTATGAGGTCTATAACAGTGCACCTGCAGAATGTGTTTAAATTCTGTTCATAATTAATATAATAATGGAATAATTTGATTTAGGGATGTATTTGATCAAACTCTCCAATTAATAAACTAACCAATTAAATAATTATGCTCTCTTTGCAGAAAAGTAGGTTCTGAACAAGCCGTTTATGATACCTGATGATTTTTATATAACACTTTTCCTGTGTGTGTTGTCTCCTGTTGTCAGGCCGTGGGGAGTCAGAGGTTCAGTGTGAACCTCCCTCACAAGTTCAGCATCCACAGCTTCAAGGTGCTGACCTTCTGTGACCACTGTGGCTCTCTGCTGTGGGGGCTGCTGCGCCAGGGCCTACAGTGCAAAGGTACAGGACCAGCTGCACTCAGGTCTGCACACTCCAGTCTGCTCACTCCAGTCTGCACACTCCAGTCACTCCAGTCTGCTCACTCCAGTCTGCACACTCCAGTCTGCTCATACCTGTCTGTACACTCCAGTCTGCACACTCCAGTCACTCCAGTCTGCTCACTCCAGTCTGCACACTCCAGTCTGCTCACTCCAGTCTGTACACTCCAGTCTGCACACTCCAGTCTGTACACTCCAGTCTGTACACTCCAGTCTGTACACTCCAGTCTGTACACTCCAGTCTGCTCATTCTGGTCTGTACACTCCAGTCACTCCAGTCTGTACACTCCAGTCTGCTCACTCCAGTCTGTACACTCCAGTCTGCACACTCCAGTCTGTACACTCCAGTCTGCACACTCCAGTCTGCACACTCCAGTCTGTACACTCCAGTCTGCTCACTCCAGTCTGCACACTCCAGTCACTCCAGTCTGCTCACTCCAGTCTGTACACTCCAGTCTGCTCACTCCAGTCTGCACACTCCAGTCTGCTCACTCCAGTCTGTACACTCCAGTCTGTACACTCCAGTCTGCACACTCCAGTCTGTACACTCCAGTCTGCTCATTCTGGTCTGTACACTCCAGTCACTCCAGTCTGCTCACTCCAGTCTGTACACTCCAGTCTGCTCACTCCAGTCTGCACACTCCAGTCTGCTCACTCCAGTCTGTACACTCCAGTCTGTACACTCCAGTCTGCTCACTCCAGTCTGTACACTCCAGTCTGCTCACTCCAGTCTGCACACTCCAGTCTGCTCACTCCAGTCTGTACACTCCAGTCTGCACACTCCAGTCTGTACACTCCAGTCTGTACACTCCAGTCTGCTCATTCTGGTCTGTACACTCCAGTCACTCCAGTCTGTACACTCCAGTCTGTACACTCCAGTCTGCTCATTCTGGTCTGTACACTCCAGTCACTCCAGTCTGTACACTCCAGTCTGTACACTCCAGTCTGCTCACTCCAGTCTGTACACTCCAGTCTGCACACTCCAGTCTGCACACTCCAGTCTGTACACTCCAGTCTGTACACTCCAGTCTGCTCACTCCAGTCTGCACACTCCAGTCACTCCAGTCTGCTCACTCCAGTCTGTACACTCCAGTCTGCTCACTCCAGTCTGTACACTCCAGTCACTCCAGTCTGTACACTCCAGTCTGCTCACTCCAGTCTGTACACTCCAGTCTGCACACTCCAGTCTGTACACTCCAGTCTGTACACTCCAGTCTGTACACTCCAGTCTGCTCACTCCAGTCTGCACACTCCAGTCACTCCAGTCTGCTCACTCCAGTCTGTACACTCCAGTCTGCTCATTCTGGTCTGTACACTCCAGTCACTCCAGTCTGTACACTCCAGTCTGCTCACTCCAGTCTGTACACTCCAGTCTGCACACTCCAGTCTGTACACTCCAGTCTGCTCACTCCAGTCTGCACACTCCAGTCACTCCAGTCTGCTCACTCCAGTCTGTACACTCCAGTCTGCTCACTCCAGTCTGCACACTCCAGTCTGCTCACTCCAGTCTGCACACTCCAGTCTGCTCACTCCAGTCTGCACACTCCAGTCTGCTCATTCCGGTCTGTACACTCCAGTGTGTATACACCAGTCTGCTCATTCTGGTCTGTACACTCCAGTCACTCCAGTCTGTACACTCCAGTCTGTACACTCCAGTCTGCTCACTCCAGTCTGTACACTCCAGTCTGCACACTCCAGTCTGCACACTCCAGTCTGTACACTCCAGTCTGTACACTCCAGTCTGTACACTCCAGTCTGCTCACTCCAGTCTGCACACTCCAGTCACTCCAGTCTGCTCACTCCAGTCTGTACACTCCAGTCTGCTCACTCCAGTCTGTACACTCCAGTCACTCCAGTCTGTACACTCCAGTCTGCTCACTCCAGTCTGTACACTCCAGTCTGCACACTCCAGTCTGTACACTCCAGTCTGTACACTCCAGTCTGCTCACTCCAGTCTGCACACTCCAGTCACTCCAGTCTGCTCACTCCAGTCTGTACACTCCAGTCTGCTCATTCTGGTCTGTACACTCCAGTCACTCCAGTCTGTACACTCCAGTCTGCTCACTCCAGTCTGTACACTCCAGTCTGCACACTCCAGTCTGTACACTCCAGTCTGCTCACTCCAGTCTGCACACTCCAGTCACTCCAGTCTGCTCACTCCAGTCTGTACACTCCAGTCTGCTCACTCCAGTCTGCACACTCCAGTCTGCTCACTCCAGTCTGCACACTCCAGTCTGCTCACTCCAGTCTGCACACTCCAGTCTGCTCATTCCGGTCTGTACACTCCAGTGTGTATACACCAGTCTGCTCACTCCAGTCTGCTCACTCTAGCTTGTACGTGTGTGTGTGTCAGTGTGTAAGGTGAACATCCATCGGCGCTGTGAGCAGAATATGGCCCCCACCTGTGGAGTGGACGCCCGAGGGATCGCCAAAGTCCTGTCTGACCTGGGAGTTACCCCCGACAAGATCTCCAGCACCACACACAGACGCAAGAAGGTAGTCTTTACTCAGTCTAAAGGGGACCCTATGTTTGTTCAGTACATAATGAACTTGCTCATTTAATTCTTATTATCTCCCCAAAGGTTGGTGGTTTGATTCTGTCAATGCACAAGCCCTTTTATGCTCACTGCTTTCAGTCCTTGTGTCCACTGTTGTATAGGTTTGAGTCATGAGTGCTCAACAGTGGTAGAAAGGTGCTTCTTATAAGGGGTATTTAACAAATTTACCATTAAAATAAGAATCGTGACCTATTATTAATTAATTTAAGTGCAGCTCGAAATGTCATCACAATTATTCTCGGGGTCATTCTTGACAACACTTTTAAATTTGACAAACAAATTGACAGCGTGGTCAGAGCAAGCGTTTTTCAACTACGTCTTTTAACAAAAGTCAAGCCATTTTTAAATCGCAACGATCTTGAGAAAATGATTCATGCTTTTATTAGCTCTAGAATAGATTATTCCAATTCACTTTATTTTGGTGTCTCCCAGTCGTCCCTGGGTTGCCTCCAACTTGTGCAAAATGCTGCAGCACGATTGTTAACCAACACATCCAGACGCCAACACATCATCCCAGTCATTTATTCGCTCCATTGGCTTCCTGTTTCTTTTAGAGTTGATTTTAAAATTTTACTTTTTGTTTTTAAAGTTCTTAATGGCCTCGCCCCGCCCTACCTGGCTGAACTGTTGGTCCGAAATCCAAACCGGCCTTGAGGTCATCTAATCAACTCCTTTTGGAAGTTTCAAAAACAAAATCCAAACATTGGGCCTTCTCTGTGGCTGGGCCCAAACTTTGGAACAAACTGCCTCCTGATGTGCGCACCATTACTGACTTTGGTCTTTTTAAATCCAGGCTTAAAACATATTTATTCAGACTGGCTTTCAACACTTAGTAATGTTGTGACACATTATCATTATTTATATTTTGTTGTATTAATGTATTTTATTTTATTCTCCTATTTTAGTGTTTTAGTATGATTTTAACTTGTTTTTAATTTGATTTTACTGGAATGCACTTTGGTCACCATGAGTGTTGTAAAGTGCTCTATAAATAAACATTGATTGATTATTGGTCCCTAATCCACATGTCCAGATGTCCAGAGCTAGTATTACACTTCTATGGGGTTTTAATTCTTAAAACATTACATATTTAGATCATCATGTTATCCTTTTATCATGTTGAAAATTCTGTATTGAAAAAGTACTCACTATGGCACTGATTGGTATCATTTTATATCATTATCTTGTTTTTCAGCTTCCTCGTGGCCAGGAGCCCCCACCCCTGACAGAGTTACCTCAGAACTCAGAAGATGAGTCCCAGTCTGCTCCTACCTCTCCATGTGACCAAGGTAACAGTCTGCTCCTACCTCTCCATGTGACCAAGGTAACAGTCTGCTCCTACCTCCCCATGTGACCAAGGTAACAGTCTGCTCCTACCTCCCCATGTGACCAAGGTAACAGTCTGCTCCTACCTCCCCATGTGACCAAGGTAACAGTCTGCTCCTCCCTCCCCATGTGACCAAGGTAACAGTCTGCTCCTCCCTCCCCATGTGAATAAGGTAACAGTCTGCTCCTCCCTCCCCATGTGACCAAGGTAACAGTCTGCTCCTCCCTCCCCATGTGAACAAGGTAACAGTCTGCTCCTCCCTCCCCATGTGAATAAGGTAACAGTCTGCTCCTACCTCTCCATGTGACCAAGGTAACAGTCTGCTCCTCCCTCCCCATGTGAATAAGGTGTTCATGCTTTTTATAAGGGGCTGCATTCACAGCCATGATGAGAGTGCAGCCCTGATCTGCAGTCATTGGCTGTCTGCACTCAGCAGGCAGCTGACCTGTGATCCTAAAATATAACACCTTTAGGCCTCATTGTATTTACCCAAGAAACTGTCAGAAAACCATGCCTCATTACTTACTTAAAAATTTGAGTGTTCCAGCAATAGCTCAGAAAAGTGCAAGGTCTAAAAGTGATCCCAAAGTTGTAAACAGGAGTAAGACTACTTCTGTGGTATGGTGACATTTGTCATTAGGGAACAACACTGTGTCCTGGACAAATACATGTACTGCAGCTTTTCAGCGTTTGTATATCCATACTATATCAATATAGTATAGATATACATGATACTATATCAACAGGATCTATGTACACGATCACTTCTTTGACTTGTGTTCAGATGTGAAGGAGCTAGAGAGCATGAGGAAGGCCATGTCTTTGGACCACCACACACACACCCTGTCCCTGCCCTGTCCTGTTGTGACGGTAACAGAGGACACGGGACAGGACGGAGCAGAGGAGGGACAGAACAAGCAGAATGGACAGGTCCAGAGTCAGACCCAGAGAAAGACCCAGAGCAGACGCATGGACCTGCAGGACTTTGTCTTCATCAAAGTGCTGGGCAAAGGGAGCTTCGGGAAGGTGAGTCAGTGTCGGAGGTGTGAACTAGTTTCACTAACTGATTATTTTAAGTCTTTCCTCATGCTTTACGAAGGAAAATTAAATATGCAGTGTCCCTGATATTTTACTGTCTTAAAATGTGAAAAAAACAAAACTAGTTAATTTTAAACAGTTTGCAGCGGTCCAAAGTTTCTCCTGACTTACGTTATGCATTCTGAGCATCCTAATTATTTACCACAATGAGTTTATAAGTGCTTTTCACCACTTTCAGTGATTAGAGTGAAGCTTTGCTGTCATGATAAAGCTAACAACAACTAGTATGCTAATGCACACTTCCTGATTCTCAGACAGTAAAACGCTTCATAATTAGATGCAGACATATGGGCCAAGACATATTTTGCTCAAATACATGGGAAAGGAAGTACAGGCCCTTCAAGATGTAGTTCTTATAACATATGACGAAATAGATCGTACACGATGGGTAAAAAGACTGTCAGTACAAGTTGGTAGCATTATTAGTTGATGAATTTGTTCCCAAACAATCTTGTTCCGAGATTTAATCTGGATTTAATCAGGATCATGATAGACTTAAACCTGCTCTAAATCAGGAATGAACTGGGTTCAGGAATAGCAGTTTGTGAGCGTGTTGAACATGATTAACTGAAAGTATAGAACAGTAACATAATAGAACATAATGTAGAACAATTACAGATGGAAATACTTCAAATGCTGAGATTACTTATATAATATACTGTTAAGAGTACATCCTCTAATTGGTGAAGAAAGTAAGGCGTTTTTATAATTTGAGCTTTTATTTATATCATTTAAAAAGTAACTTTTTTTTTTTTATCTCAGTGACAGTATTTCAGACAATATTATAGTAATCCATAAGAAATGTGCTTAAATGCTCTGGACTGCAGTTCAAATACTAAAAATTGCTCTGACATGATAAAAAGGTAAAGTGCCGAAACATCACTTTATACCCTCTATGCAGACTTTTTATTTGTTTTTATCAGGCGGTTTATGGTAGTCGACCTTCTAATTTTGCATCTCTCCATAACAACAATTTTTCACTATAGGCTATGTCCCACCAGTAGTCTAAGTCTCTAAGTCATCCTCCTCATGCACAGGTGATGCTGGCCGAGCGCAGAGGTACGGACGAGGTGTACGCTGTCAAAGTCCTGAAGAAGGACGTGATCCTCCAGGACGACGATGTGGACTGCACCATGACTGAAAAACGCATCCTGGCCCTGGCCCGAAGACACCCCTACCTCACCCAGCTCTACTGCTGCTTCCAGACCCCAGTAAGACCCCTATACTCTCAACATGATACACCCCTACCTCACCCAGACCCCCATAAGACCCCTACTGGATACTCTCACTCATAGACTGAATACAGAAGTGGATTAAGTGAGTGTGACGTCACTCATAGCGTTGGGCTTCAGTCAAATGAAGCTCATCAAGGCTAGAGCAGTTATAGGGGCTAATTTGAAGCTGAGTTCCATTTGAGTATCATAGCAACCAAAGAGCCAATCCAGAGCAACGCTGTTGAAGGTAACGCTGTCCCACACTGAGCAGGCACATGGCAATGCTGTCAATTAAACCTGTTGCTAACACTAGTGGGAGCGACCTTGGCGAAAGAAGGCGCCTAATTTTTCTGTTATTAATTTTTATATCTTGATTTAGCAAAATAAAAGGCTAGCTAAGCCCATTTATATATACAGTCTATGCTTTCACTATAACACACCCTAACTCACCCAGCTCTACTGCTGCTTCCTCACCCAGTAGCTTCAACTCTTTGTGGTCAGATTGTTTAAACAAAGCTCAGATTAAAGTCTAACATGAGCAAAAAGAGTCTTAGACATACTAGTGCCTCCAGTTAGCTTCAGCGCCCCAGGGAATGTTGATGACATACTCGCTCTAAATATAACACAGCCATACATCACACAGCTCTATTGCGGCATCCACTCCCGACCCCCGTAAGGCCTTATACACACTTATACCAGCAGAGGGCAGCACGGGCTCACTGGTAGAATGGCTGGAGCTGACAGAGTTTGTTCAGTTCTAAACTTTAGTGACCATTTTCTGTAAAAGCTCCAAAACACAAGATCAGAAGCAAACCAAACTGTGTACATCCACACTTTGTACTACCAACTGAGGTCTCCTTTCTACTTTATGGCCTAAATATCTGGAAATGAAACATCACAAAACTGTTATACCGTCTTTACTTAAAAATTCAACATCTTAAAAAAAAAATACTCTACCCGCCCCATGTAACTAATAAAGCACTTTTTATAATGTCTTCAGATATTGCCTTGGACCTTTTTTGACTCTTTTTTCTGGTTTAATGGTGTTTATTTGAATAGCTCATTGTGTCACTGGATTTAATTTGACCAGAATAAACAGGGGCAAATGGGTGATAACACAAGCATTGGTAATACTCTCAGATGGGGGCGCAGTTTTCTCCATAGATCACATTGTACTTTACCATGAAATATCCACAAGGTAAATTTACAAATGTTGAACCTGATCATTTCTATCAGTGACTGGACACAAAAACTCTCTGTATTACAACACACGTCTGGATATTAACTATATTCATTTTAGCTGCCTCCATCTGTATTAAATGTTATTGGCCTATAAAATGTTGTGATGACATGTGAAACGCAGCAATATCGATACAAACTGAGATATCGAAATGTGTCGATTCTCATGCATTAATACAACTCAGAGCTCAAAGATAGGGATGGTCTGATGCCAATATCCAAAATGTGCCTGTGCCGATAAACGATTTTGCTTATGTCAATCAGTATCAGTATAGAACCAACAGCGAACCACTGAATATGAGTTAAGTTTAAAGTAAAACATAATTCAAAACATATTTCTCTGGGACATACAGTCCTAGTTGTATTTTTCAGGTTTAAGTTCTTTATAGCCATTATAGCCACCTCTATAGTTTATGTCTCTTTTATTTCCATTGTTTCGCATAAGTTTAAAAAGACACATCTGACACACTGAGGACAAACTGGGAATGACACATGGACCTCATCTTCTGTTCTTTATCTTTATTTATACAAGGGAAAGCAATGAGTTAAAGCAGTAGATCAAAATTGTTGATAGTGGAACAATATTGATAAATTAACCCCTAATGGGTGCTCTCACACGTATTAGCAAACTGACTAGCTCTATTGTTTTCCTTGTTTAGGTTTCAATATTATGAATATTAGTTAGCATGCAGCTGTTAGCCTTCGCAATGTCTTTGTCTTTGATTTTTTGAAAAGTCTATGAGAAAAATGAATAGAAAATGTACTTCTGGAACCTGAGTGAGCGGTCTGTTGAGCTCCATAACAATATTACCTGTATCTATATTCTATCCCTATAAACCCAAGGATGTAGCGGTCTCGGGGCAGGTTAAGTGTGCGTGTCTGTGTGTGTGTGCCGCTGTAGGACTCTGACAGACACAGGCTCAGGTTGTGTATGTTTGGTCTATCACATGTTGCATAAGTGTCCCGTCAGGAAATGTATACGCCCCGCTCCATACTGCCCAGAAGAGAGATGAGAGGCAAGATTAATGCTGCTGCTAAATCATAACACTCTAGTGCAAGTACAAAGTAGTGGTCCAGCACATTAGTAGAAGTACTATTCAAGAAAGAGTGATTGTAAGAGTAAATTGAATATTCCACAGTATGGCATTACTCATCTATTGTACTTATTACAGGTGCGTGTATCGTAACCGCAACAACGGTGCTGGCCAGTTTGAAGTTTTCTTGTCTCTGTGATGATGTTATTTATTTAGAATGTTGCACAGTTTTGCATTAAATTTACCTATTTCCACGGAAATGCCACCAGACTAAGTTACAGGCCAGATCTATGTATAGGTGGCTGTAAAAATGCATGTTTAACAAGGGCGATAGAAACAGTTGTAACTGGATTAATGCAATATATATATATATATATATATATATATATATATATATATATATATATATATATATATATATATATATATATATATATATATATATATATATATATATATATATATATATATATATATATATATATATATATATATATATATGTATGTATGTATGTATGTATGTATGTATGTATGTATATATATATATATATATATGTATGTATATGTTTAATGTCATACTGTGGAACAATAACAACCCAGAATAATTTGGAAAATTGCACAGATGAAACGCAAAATAATGCACAAAATGTGGTATTTTCAATTAAACACAAAAATGAGCCAAACTAAATCATATTTGAAGAAGAGCTGCAAGAAATGCACATATTCAAATCATTTCATATTGTCAGCATAAAGTATTAGACAGCAGATGCAGTGTACTGAGCCTGTGTAGAGCATGTACACAGAAGTATAGGGCCAGAGTACAGACAGGAGTACACACAGCAGTACAGGGCTAGAGTACACACAGCAATACAGGGCTAGGTTACAGTACAGCAGTACAGGGCTAGAGTACACACAGGAGTACAGGGCCAGAGTACACACAGCAGTACAGGGCTAGAGTACACACAGGAGTACAAGGTTAGAGTACAGGGCCTTTGTCAAACCTAGAGGAACAAAGAGGAACAGCATGTCCCGACAGTTCAGAGCAGAACAGTTGTTACTGCTGAAGATCATCAGATTAGATTAGACCGAGCACAGCCCTGGTATTTTTGGAACAAGATGGAGGCTACGCCATAGAGAGAATGGGTTTGAGAAAAGTGTTATGTCTTTAACGGGCCCATATGAGACTACTTTCAGATCTATCGTCTAATGTTATTTCCTCATCACAAACATACATGGAGTTATGTTTTGTTTCTTTCACATGTTTAACACACAAACCCTGCATATTTAGACTACATTCTTCAGAAAACACAGAAAACACTCTGTTCCACCTTGTGATGTCATGTGGTAAAACAGTGTTTTTAACTATACTATTATAGGTGCAGCGCTTTGTAATAAAGTACATTTTTCACAAACATCTTCAGGGATTTTGTTTGCTATAAGAGGATGAAAAGTAAACCAAGTGTCCAGATATTGCAGAGCAAAATCAACATGATCTATACTCTTTAAAATAACACCACTAATGTTTAATCTGATTAGTTTTAGGATAAATCATCATTACTTGCTTAACTTATAAAAGCTGTTTAGTGTATCTATGTAACTCCCCTGTCCTGGAGGAGTCCAGTTGAATGAAGTGAATCTTTTTTGTTAGCTCTGGAGTCACATAATTCCTCATTCATTCAAGTAGTATCGAAGTAAAAATCATAATTATTTGTTAAATGGCGTCAACGGAACAAAGATTTTTGAATTACAAAACTGTATGACGGCATGTTCTGGAGGCTGTTTATTCTAGCAGACTGAATAGCGTGAGGCTCATTAAAACGAGCTTAGATGAGAGATGAGAAAACAAACAGCAGCACTGGGAAAGTATGCAGGAAGAGCAGAGAGCAGCTTTTCATCTGTTTATGACATGTTCTATGGACCAGAGGAAGTCTGCTGATACAGAGGGACCTCAGGCTCAGAGCACTGATACAGAGGGACCTCAGGCTCAGAGTGCACTTCTACTGTGCCATTGGGATAGGATTTTATCAATACAATGTTGCTACAGGAGATTCACTAAAACCTTGGCATTTCGTTGAGGTGCGGGACCTAATGTTCTGTTACAACATGACAACCCACATTTAAATGGTGTTTTCCTGTTCACTTGAGCGGCTCCTGCAGGTGAAAGTGAATTTGTCTTTCTGTTGATGCATCAGAGACTCTATTTTCCCCAAACACAGTTACATCAAACAAAAGACTCTTTTTGCAAAAATGTGGGTTTATGATTATATATTTATTCACATCAAGTAAAGGTTAGAGTCAGGACCAGGGTGAGGACCAGGGTGAGGATCAGGGTGAGGACCAGGGTGAGGACCAGGGTGAGGACCAGGATGAGGGTTGGGTAATGTCACTGTACATTTGCTGTAATCACTTTTGCTGATAATGAAATTAACATCTTCCTTGGAAAACACAGCATGCGGCAGTCAGTTTTGATTGACATGGAATGCTAAGCCCCGCCCCCAGACAAAATGCCGAGTATTTAGAGAGTCGCGCCTCTACTCATCGACTCTCTGCTCATCTGTAAGTGGATTATAAAAGCCTACAAAGACTGAGAGTGGCCTGCAATGATGCTGCAAGACTCCACTCGCCCAGATGAATCATTGACACTGTTTGTGTCTTCTACAGTAAATACCGGTTAGTACTTGGATGGGAGACCGCTGTGAATACCAGGTGCCACAGTGGGGCGCCAGTAGGAGAGAAAAAAAGCTGTTGTTGTGTCCTTCGGCAAAGCACTTCATCCTCATTGCCTATATGAATGTGGTTTGTTCATTAGTGTTGGTGTTTATGTATAGACCCCTGTGTAACACTCAAGGTGACCAAAGTACTTTCTCATGAAGTCATCGGTATAAAAACATTAAATAGTGAAATAATAAAACAAAGGCTGTGTCTGAATGTCTCCCCCTTCACTTAACTCCTCATTCACTTCACATTCAAATTCACTACATTCAGGTCATGTGACTCTGGATGAAAAAAAGTCTAAAGGATAATTGATTAATTTCTGTCATAAATATTGATCAGATTAGACTGGCGCAAGTATTTATGGACTAACAATAATCATACAAGTTTTTGCCAACCTGGATCTTACGTAAACGGACGGATTGTCTAAGATCGCTCAGTTAACAGCTCAAGCTAAACTATGCTAGCAGCTTTACACAGCAACGGTTTGTTTAAGAGTGTTTTATTCATAATCAGGATCAAAAGTGCAATAAACCAGCACTTCTATCTGCTTCATTCAGTCGTGTTGTGTCCAGTTAAACACCTGTCGCTGTCCACTGTTGTTTTTCTGACTCACAGTGCATTGTGGCCTATATTGACCAGTGCTGGACACTACTTTTCAAGGTGCATTGTGGGAAATTTTGAGTGTATTACTTTTTTACCTATAGTGAAAAACTATTGTTCAGACACCCTTAAAAATGGAGTGACCCCGAAATATTGTCCTAAGTAGAGAGAAGTGTGACATCCGGACACTGTATTAAAAGCCAGTCTGAATAAAAACATTTTGAGCCCATTTATTTTATTACTATGGACTTTGAGTCTGCAATAAAGATATCTACAGTGCATGCTTTTTACTGGTCAGTAGTGTGTCCATGATGAAGTTTTTTTTTTTTTTGACATGGCAACACAGTGACAGAGTTTCTAGCACTGTCCCAAGTCCTGGGTGGCACGAGGCCTTACTTTGTGGAGACTGCGTGTTCTCCTCATGTACCCCAGTTTTGCAATCACCCGGAAACATGCAGTAGGCGTATCCAACTTGTGTAATCATGACCAAGATATTGGTTCAAGAACTGCAAACGTGAAATACCCATGTAAACGTAAAGCCTAAAAATTAAAAATGAAGAGTGACATAATCTATAATACCCCATTTGATCAGTTCCTCACACACAGCACCATTGTCCTCTGCTCCTGGGTGGGTGTTCTCCCTCATGTTGTGCAGGCTGAGGTGACATCATCGTCTGTACTCTGTCTGACCCCTAAACTCTCTCTCCTGTAGCCCCTCCCCTCTGTGTTGTAGCCCCTCCCTCCTGGTTCCTAATCAGCTCTGTGATCACGGCTGTACCCTACCGGCCCAATTACCTCTGAGAAATGTAAATAAGATTATACAAGAGCAGCACTGAGGCACAAGTAACTGCAAAATGAATGGAGGGACTTGATGTTTGGGGGGGGGAGCCTTTTGTCTGTCCTGCAGTGTGACTCACCTTGGTAGAAAAAAAAATAATAAAAAATAAAAATGTAAAAAACAAATCAGTTCTACAGCAATTGTAAAGAGCCTTTTCACAGATATTACAACTCTTTTTGAGCCATGTGAACCTGCCCTGTGATGTAACCTCTCCTGCCCCCTGCTGGACACTCACTTCAAATCTGCCACATTAAAAAATTCTAATAAATGACTTAATATGTCTCTAGCATTAGTTTTAATAACTATGGAACTGTCCCGTCATATATATATATATATATATATATATATATATATATATATATATATATATATATATATATATATATATATATATATATATATATATATATATATATATATATATATATATATATATATATATATATATATATTTTTTTTTTTTTTTTTTTTTTTTTTTTTTTTTTTTTTACAATTAGAATGGTATTTTTCTCAGTTGTTAGGGACGACCTTAGCAACACCAAGTGTCCCAAGATGGCTGCTGAGACAGAGAGTGTCCCAAGATGGCTGCTGTGCAAGAGAGACACAAAGTCAGAGATTGGACTTTGTTGGCAGGAGGATGGTTACCAGGAGCATCGAGTTAGCCCAGAGCAGAGCCCAGAGCACCGGGCTTTTGAAGAGCTGTGAGAGGAGATCAGAGACAGCAGACACACAGATATGACAGGGACACAGCAGACACACAGATATGACAAGGACACAGCAGACACACAGCAGACGGAACAGACCACAGACACCATTACACTGGGTTTATACTGACTGCAAGGCGGTACTTTGAGCAGGTTACTTGCAGACTGTCTATTACAACAACTATGAAAACTGTGGTGCGTATTTGACCAAAACAATGCTATTTCATGTGCGTTAATGTGATGACATATGACTAATGATCTGAAAACCACAGCAGACTGCCACAGAGTCCAGGAAAATACGCTTCTTGTGGATTCTCTCTGCAGACTCTCCCAGACCTGCACTGGCACTCCACCAAGGTCAGTGTGGCAGCTACAGAGGTCAGTGTGCCAGATGCAGAGATAAGTGTGGCAGGTGCAGAAGTGAGTGTGACAGGTGCAGAGGTCAGTGTGGCAGGTGCAGAAGTGAGTGTGGCAGGTGCAGAAGTGAGTGTGGCAGGTGCAGAGGTCAGTGCGGCAGGGTGTGTTGACCAAGTCTTGTGGGTGGATCTTGACATTACAGTCCCAGTCTTTTAACTAGGAGTTTTGGTTTGTTTCATTCACTCATGTTCAGTGATGAGGAATACTTTATAAATGTATGTTGTTACATGGTCCAATCAGAGAACTTTATACTGTAAGTATTGAGTTGCATTATGTACGGCAGAGTCACATGACCCGAATGTAGTGAGCTGTCCCAATCGCACTGGGATTGAGACTTTATAGAGTCCGCTAAAGAGAGCAGGGCTGTGTAGTATCTCAAAAAGTTCATATTAACCTACGTGTTTAATTCAACGTGATCCTGGGGTTTTTTATTTTGCTGTTGTGTCCATAATACAAGATATGAACAATAATAACAGACAAATCGGTCGCCTTCTTTCCCCGGGGTCCCCATAGGCTGAACTCTATGGGTGACGTCACACTCAGTCCACTTCTTTATACAGGCTGTGGTTAGAACTTTCACGTTAGTTATAAGAGTGTATTCTTGCCCAAGATTAGTTTTTGAAAAACTTAATCCTGACAAATGAGCTCAAGTTAGTGAACAAGTGCCATCCAGAGGCTCTGCACGGTGCCAAACATATGCCAGCTCTGCTCTGTCTCCACTGTGTCCTCATGGTACATTCCTCAGGACACTTAACACCAAACCTGCCATGTCCCATCGGGAGAGGAGGTCAGCAAGTCCACTGCATGCCGTAGAGAATTTGTTTTTCAACTTTGCTTTGCTGTAAAGGTGCACTATGCAACTCTCTGGAGGAGTCAATGCCACATGCTTGTTGCCATGGCATTAAACTTATCTTGCATTTATTCTAGGGCTGTAGTCGACTAAAGAGATTCTTGATCAACTAAACACGAGCTGCTGATTGATTATTCATCCATCCATTTTTATTTATATATTTTTATTTAGCTATTGTATCTGTAAATCAAGATAGGAACATTAATAACGCCCGCTCTGTGCTAAACCAGCTGTGCAGGCAGGAAGGGGCGTTACCTTCAACAACCTTGCTCCAGATTGGCTCTTTGGTTGCTATGATACTCGTGACCAGAATTCCTAATATGCAACTTGACTCCAAATTCGCCCTATAACTGCTCTAGCCTCAATGAGCTTCATTTGGAGCTGAACACTGGGGGACGTCACACTCACTTAGTCCACTTCTTTATACAGTGTATAATCTGGACCCGTATCATAAACGCTGAACCTGATCATTTCTATCAGTGACTAGACCCAAGTCCTGGCTATATTGCAGTAAAAATCTGCATGTTAACGATATTCATTTTAGCTGCCCCCATCTGTATAAAGTATCTATAGAATGTTGTGATCTGAAACGCAGGAATTATTAAAAGCTACAAAAAATACATTCATCAAGACTCGTCTGCGCTGAAGCTCTGTGTGCCGTCGGAGCGAGGCAGAAGTGGTTAGAACTGAACAACTTGGACAAAATATCGCATTGCAATTTTTTTGGAAAGCATTGCTACTATAATTAGATTTGTGATTTATGTTTCAGTGTTAGTATTCTGTTCAAACTCCTTGAAGAACTGCCAAAAAGACTGAAATCTGACAAACTAATATTAAAATCACATTTCATAACATGTTTGTAAAGATCTAAGCTACAGGGTTTGCAGCTTTTATGCAGAATAAGACCTCATGGAGACACAGGGAGGGCATCTGACACACAGGGAGGGCATCTGACCTTCATTCCCCCTTCTAGCAGCAGATAGTAGGTGAGTGCCTAAACAGCGCCAATAAACAAAATGTGATCTGTGAAATGTAAAAGAGACCTCATAAAACAGGTCAGTGTTTGAATGAAAGAACAACACTCCACATATGCAGTAGCCCACAAATCTCTCCCCTCTCCCCCCATTTCACGCTACTGTTCTGTCCAATAAATCCCTTGGGCTTGAAAATATAAAAAAATACTTCATAGCTCATAAAACAGGCTGATTTCAGTGTTCCGTGTTGGCTCAGTATCACAGTAGTCCGAGAAACCCTCTGACTGTTCACATTAAATGTACCACTGAAAGTAGACTCTTGTACAAAAGGTCAGAGGTCATATTTCTCAACTCATTTCCTCAAGGACAGATGAACGTAGAAAAGGACTTTAAAGCGAGACAATAGACTGTATAAAGAAGTGAGCGTGAGGTCACCCACAGTTCAGCTCCAGTCAAATGCAGCTCATCGAGGCTAAAGATTATACGGGCGAATTTGGAGCAGAGTTCCATATTTGGAAGTCTGAGCGTGAGTATAGCAACCAAAGAGCCAATGTGGAGTGAGGCTGTTGAAGGTAACGCCCTTTCATCACTGGTTGGGAGCAGACACTTTGCAACGCTGTCAATCAAACGTGTTAGCGGAAGTGACCTCAGGGAAAAAAAGGCACCTGAAATAAATATAAAAATACCAGGATCATGTAGAGCATTTTTTAGTTTTTCAATGTAAAGTGAACTGGAGCTATGTCCATGTGTATATACAGTCTGTGATATGGATGTAGAAAAATGCTTTAAGGCCAGATGCAGCAGGTGACTAGGAAAAAGCTTACATTTAGAGATATCCATTTGAAACTTCTGCTGTAGTTCACTCACATAAATGTAAGAAACAAAATGTATTACAGGTTTTTAATCCTGCAATGTTTTCATATAGAAATAAGGCGTTTTATGAGTAAAAATTACCAAAAATGACCAAATTTGGGGCATTCAAAACAGAAACATGTGTAGAGCCAGGTTTAAATTTCTTGCTTCATCTTGTTGTCATACTAGATACTAAAAACTACACAGAGGGATTTTTTGAGTTAAAACTTTAATAAATGAGACTTGGAATAAGAGAACAAATCCTTCTTTATGTTTTGCCAAATTCATATGAATGCTTTTGGAACATTTTGAAAGCTTGTGTGCTGAGATAAAAAACAAAAACAAAAAAACAAACAAAAATGTTTTGCCTTAGTGTCTCCTCTTAAAACCACATTTGCAAAGATGAGTATTTTTTATTTTTAATGCTTCTGCAGATGTTTAAAGCTGCACCATGTAACATTTCTGGTGGGGGATCTACCCTCTGCTGCACAGTTTGGTGTTAGACTTATCCTGCATTTACACAATTACAGGTGCCTCTCCATAGAGCTAACCTGTAATTTGACTAGAACAGTTTAACGCCTGACTGTGGAGCATTCGAACATTGAAATCATTCTAAAAATCTTCAGGAAAGATTTGTTTCTGTCCTGTCAATGGGACTTTTTTGTATCGATACCTGCTCTAGTTTTGATACTATTTTTAGTATTGATTAATATCAGATTTTCAAAACTTTTGACAGCCCTAGTTTCCATGGAGACAAGCTGGTGGCAGACCCTCCAGCAGAAAAGTTACACTGTGCATGTTTAAATTGTGCTCAGTCAAAGAAGTAAATAGGTCAGCTAATTTTTTCATGTAATAAATGTTAAAATGGGACCTCTGTGTACTGTCTGCATCCTAATATAAAGCACTTTATCCTGCACAAACAGCTTGTGTTAGCATCACTGTGACGGCTGAAACTCTCTTATAGACACGTGAATGATTAGCATGCTAGTGATGTGTTAGGGAAGTGAGGGATAACTTTGGACCTTTACAAATAAACAGTGGCGGATCATAATGAAGTACAAGTACTGACCTTAAGGGGTATTTTTAGATATCTGTACTTTACTTAAGGACATTTTACAGTAGATACTTTTTTACTTTTACTTCATTACATTTGAGATCTGTGTATCTGTGCTTTCTACTTAATTAATTTTTAAACTGGACAGAAAAGTAAAAAGTAAATTTCATATGATCTGAGGGGTTATTTTGACCATGTTCACTGTAATATCCTGACTAAAATTTTTGAGTTTAAGCTTCGGCTTTGAGCAAAACATAAATAAATACATACAAAATCATAAGAAAAATGAAGACATTGATTCATATTGTTGCTGTTGACCAAAATATGTATCATTTTAATTCTATATCACTACATTTACACTTTATGAAATGAACAACACTTTACTTTTTACTCTTACAGTACATTTTTAAATACTTTTACTTAAGCAGATTTTTTCACATGATACTTTTACTTTTACTTGAGTAACTTTTTACCTCTGTATCTGTACTTCATCCATCACTGAGAATAAACAGTTGAGAGCTAGTTCAGTTCTTCAAGTTTTAAAGATGTTAAAAATCAGGTACAGCTCCTTTAACTGATTCTCACAGCAGAGACTAACTGCAGTGTTTTTGTAAACGTTGGCGTTAATTCTCCAGAGCTATAAAACCCTGTGTACTGATTAGTGTAAGGATAGTGTAGCATTGGCTCTAGCTGATTTAGCTGAGCGTAGACAATAACATGCTATCTGACTCCAGCGTGTGGAAGCAGTGTCTGTACATTTGTAATTGCACACAGGAAATGTTTCTTCATGTTTGATTGGGTGGGTCCAGCTGGGACTCGGGTACATTTAAACAAACTATTTGCACATCCTGTTTAAAGTCATGGGGAGCAGAGAGGGAGGGAGGGGGAGAGAGACGGAGAGAATGAGGAGGGAGAGAGAGAGAAATAGAGGGAGAGAAGAGGTTGCTAGGCGGACACTTATGTAACAGCTAATTGTGAGGCCCAGTGACAGTGACTGGAGGATGTCGAGGAAACTCTCCATGTTCTGCCAACTCTGGTCTGTTTAGTTTGAAAAGTGGGTTTCAACTTAGAAACACACCTGGAGTCAGATACGGAACAGTACTAAAACTAATATCAAAACTACATGTAGTGATGGAAGAAGTACTCAGTTCTGTTACTTAAGCAAAAGTACAGATATTGGAGCAAAGTATACTCAAGTAAAAGTAAAAGTATCACAAGAAAAACAAAAGTAAAAGTATAAAAGTACATTTTTAACAATTTATTTAAAAAGTAAAAGTATTTAGTGCAGATTTTGCGTTCTTATAAGGCTTCAAATGTAGTCATTTTGATAAAAATCTGTGCTGGATTTTGTTCAACAGAAACCACTGGATCAATTGTGTTTCTGTTTTATTTGTGTATTTTTGCTCAAATTCTGAATGTATTAAAAATAAACCCTCAGCCTTTTCAGCAGCTTTCAGATAATAATAAAAAATACTTTTACTTTTCAGTCCTGTTAAAAATGTAGTGGAGTAGAAAGTACAGATACTGCTCTCAAATGTTGTGAAGTAAAAGTAAAGTATCCACTTAACAATTTACTTAAGTAAAGTACAGATACCTAAAACTTATACTTAAGTACAGTACTTTACTACTTTTACTCTGTTACGTTCCAACACTGACTACATGCTTAAACTTAAAGCTCCTATATTACACAAATTGACTCTTTTGAGCTTTAAGCCATATTACATGTTCTTACCTCCTCAAAAACAGACCTGGAGTTGTGTTTTGTTTCATTCACACATGTTTGAGTAACACTTTATTATTCATCTGTCTACATCTCCAAAGCTCAAAATGCTCTGTTCCACCTTGTGATGTCATGAAGTGGTAGTTTTCAAGTTAACAACTACTTTTTTACTTTTAGTTCAGATCAGAAATTCCAGGTGTGAAATGATCCAAATGATTTTAGTGAAGGTGTGTTAGACATGTGTGAATGAAACAAAAAGATCCTCATTTGAGTGGGGACTGATATAAGCGCTGGGCCAACAGCTTTTTTGGTGTAGTTAGGTCTCCACTTATCAGGGAATAGTAAAAGAAATTTCTATTCTGTTAACAGGACAAAAAAACTCAAATCACCTTTTGTCTAGTGAGAAAAAAATAAAATGAGTTTTACTCTGATCACACCTGAGGGATCACACAGGCACAGGCACACAGGCGACAACAGCTATCGCAACATGTGACGTATCCTCTGCTATCAGCAGATAGCACATCTGGAAATATTCTCATGATGACTCAAACCACCCGCCTTTCTTAAAGTTTTTTGAATGGTAGTACTTTCTTTTATACTTCCATATGGTCCAGTAGGTTCCATAGTGGTCCATGGGTGTACACTAGTCTATGTGTCTTATACTTGTTCTGATACAGCTCAAGATCATTCTAAATCTATTGAGGAAAGATTCTTTTGCCATGCTGCCAACCAGCGAGGACACGCTCCATGGGGCGCGGTATAAATGTGGGTAGTAACAGCTTGACTTCCTCTGACGCTAACTGTGGGCTATGTCTTTTGAGAGTAATATTGTGCATCTCTACCACAGATCTGTTCTAAAATCTCTACACTGGGCCTGTCTTTCACAACAACTTTACAAACATAAACAAAAACAAAAATAATACCAAAAGCCGATATAATTAATAATAATAATAATGTGGGCTGCTTGTCTCTATTAAATGCCACACTGTAGAACATTCCAAGAAAAACAATAACATGTATATGGAGTCAAGTGCTATTAATGTACACTGTCCCTGTCAAATAAACCAATAAATAAATAAATAAATAAATAAATAAAGTAGCCCTCTACCGAAATGTTACATAATGCACCACTCAGAGCATTACTGAGTCTGGCCAGTAGGAGGTGTAGGTGGGGAAAAGAGTCTTTGTTTGAACATAGAGCTGCATTCAAGAAAGAAATAACCAAACCATTACCAAAATATCATATCATCAGTTTGATTTTCTCTCCATATTAGTTTGTTCTGCTGTTTGGTACAGACAGTCTACTGATAGAGGGTGCTGCTGGAAACAACGGTTAAACTTGAGAAGGACTAAAAAAAAATTCAAGTACTTCAAAAGTATGAGGAAGTGTGATCAAACAGCCGTTATTTAAATGACTGTACCTGGAGTTGTATTTAGGTTCAACAACTTTGAGTAAACCCGTTTGGCGAGATCATCGTCTGAGCAAACACACAGCTCACTTAAACCCGCTCAAACTACAGAGCATCTATCTGTTGGCGCCATGTTGGCAAAAGCCATGCATTAAGAATAGTCATCTTGTCTTGTTAGTAAAATTATTTAGTTTTTCATATATCAGAGATTATAGGTAACACATGGTTTATTACTTTGACATGTTTAATCAGTTTCAAAGGCCCTAGATTATGCAAGTTACATGTTTGTGATGAGGAAACAGCATTATAAATGGGCCCATTAAAATATATTTGGACACATTTGACTGTAGAATGAGTCTGGTGATGGTTTATGGGCTTAAAAACTACAGGAGAAGTCTGGATATTTACCTGTGAGGCAACAATCCAGGTGAAATGTGAATTGAGCATTTTTGAGTGTTCAGAGAAGACGACTTTGGATTAATGGGTTTGTGAAACAAGTGTGAATGAAGCAAAATCCAACTCCAGGTATGTTCTTGATGAGGATATAACAGTATGACTTGTTTAAAAGCCCCAAAAAGTCAACTCCAAATAGCTGTCAACCATGATTTCAGTCCCGCATCACTAAAACAAGCACGAATGAAACAAAACTCCCATACCTAATGGATCAAATCCTACAGCTAAGGTTGTCCTGAACAAGCCATAACTCAAGTCCTGGAGACGGGCCCCTATTGCTCCTGACACGTCACCCCAGCGACATTGAAGACATAGACTGTATATATAAAAAGACATAGATAACCTGCTAGTCGCCGCATTCTAAACAGGAAGTGATCATGGACGCACTTCCGGCTCCATCGACTCAGGCTTCAATTCACTTTACATTGGAAAGCTGTCGCCCCTCTCTCTGTAAATGCTGCTATCCGGGTCGTCATTTTGGTCTTAAAATGTTCGTATTAACCCGCTCTACATGATCCTGGTAGTTTTATTTCGCTATTGTGTCCGCAAATCAAGATATGAACATTAGGGACGTTACCTTCAACAGCCTCGCTCCTGATTGGCTCTTTGGTTGCTATGATACTCACGGTCAGAATTCCAAATGTGGAAAGCGGCGCCAAATTCTATAACTGCTACTATCCAGTTCTTTATGAGTAGAAGATGGGTCAAATGCAGAAGGCAAACTTGATGCAGAATCAAACATTAGGCTATAAACATGGTCAGACGTTCACAATCCAGTTGAGCTGAATTGGCAACAATGAGCTGAAATTGTCCTATAATTGTGTGGACATTTGGAGCAGCCCTGTTTTTGTCTTCACCAGAATAAACCATAGCACATTTATCCTGGAGCTCCTTCGCTTTGGCTTGGCTCGGACCAGACGCCACTCTCTCCAACGAATCCGGCTGTTACCTGACGTCATTATGTCAGGAGCAGACACTCATCACCTGTGTGGGAATGGAGACACCGCATTTACCTCAGCTACTTTTTCATGGCATTGTACTTCTCTGAGTAGCTTCCTGAGACTGTACTTCTACTCCAACATCAGTTATATATTTTATGTTGACAATATGGAAACAGCCATGCAGTTGTCGGTACCTCATACAGATAGCTGATAACACATTTTGAAGTTTGATATATCACTGAAGTAAATATAGACCATAAACGATAATATTGATACTCATTTATGCCACTGACACAAAAACCAAGAGCAGATTTAAACCATAAAAAACTATTCTAAATCTACAACATTCGTACTTATTTGGTGTTTATAATAAATCATATAAGTTATTTATTCAACCTTCTACGACTCTGTAAAAAAGTCATTTTCCTAACTCTTCGAAAATATGCAATTTGACTCTTTCAAAGCATTTCTGCCATCAGATTATGTGCATTACTGCTGCTTGCCAACTTTAGCATGTGGGGGCATGTTCATTATTAGCTAAGATTAGTTTTTTACCATGGTAATTCCCTTTGATGTCAGTAGACGGAGCTCTACACCAGATTCCAGTACAGGGAAAATAATGTCTTTTTCTACTTATAGCCATTATTTTAAGTTCTACATGTTGTTTCCTCATCACAAACAGACCTGGAGTTGTGTTTCATTTCATTCACACATGTTCAACACACAAACCCTGCACATTTAGGCTGAGTTCTTCTCTCAGACAGAAAACACTTGTGAAAACCCCTGTTCCACCTTGTGATGTCACTTGATAATACAGGAAGTGCTCCTCTGTGTCAATGCATCTTCACTAGAATCATTTGGATCATTTCAACCCTGGAATTGCCCAACTCTATTGAACTAAAGGTAAAAGGAGCTGTCAACTTGAAAACTACTATATGACATCACAAGGTGAAACAGAGCATTTTCAGTTTTGGAGATTTGTGTGAATGAAACAAAACACAGCTCCAGGTCTGTTTTTGATGAGGTAGCAGCATCATAACATGACTTAAAGCTCATCAGAGTCCATTTTGTCTTATAGCCAAACAGTTAAACTCTTTCCTCCTACTTGAGTATTGTTTTGGACCACTATTTTGTACTTCTTCTTGAGTTATAGTGTTTGAAGTAACTGTATTCTCACTCGAGTACAGTTTTGGCTGCTCTACCCTCTGTCAGAAAAGTGGCCAGGCGAGATGTGAGTTTTTGGGTCAGATAAGAGCCTGCACAGCCAATGCGGGCGGTTGTGTAAGTGTCCTTCGCTCTGATTGGCTGAAACTGAAAGCTGCCTTTGTAATTTTGTGTGGTATGAGTCAAAGAGGAGGCCTGCTAGTTTAAAGGGGCACAAGCAGACAACTGAACTCAAAGTTATTTCACATTTTGTACTAATCAGACTATATACAGTTTGTAAAATTCTGGAAATATGAGTATTTTGTTTTCAGGCAGAATGTTTTCAATTATTCTTTATTATTATTAACACCAAAAATCTTTGAACGCCTTTTAAAGCAGACATATTGTTCTTGTGTGTGCTCTGTAGTTATAATCTCTGACACCTGTGGATCATTATGATATAATTTGCACATTTTAAATCAAAATATTCATCTGAAACTATTTAAAGGGCCCATGTTACACTGTTTTCTTATTTCTGTTCTGATGTTGTTTCCTCATCACAAACAGACCTGGAGTTTTGTTTTGTTTCATTCACACATGTTTAATACACAAACCTTGCATATTTCTTCTCTCAAAAAAAACAACAACACTCTGTTCTACCTTGTGATGTCATCATGTGGTAATACAGGAAGTGCTCTACTGTGTTTTTTAAACTCCATACACCTTCACTAGAATCATTTGGATCATTTCAGCCCTGGAATTGCCCATCTCTACTGAACTAAAGGTAAAAGAAGCTGTTAACTTGAAAACTACCACTTGATGACATCATAAGGTGGAACAGAGCATTTTGAGCATTGGAGATGTAGACAGATGATAATAAAGTGTTACTTTGGCATGTGTAAATGAAACAAAACACAACTCTAGGTCTGTTTTTGAGAAGGTAACAGCATTATAACATGGTTTAAAGCTCACAAGAGTCTATTTCATGTAATATCTGACTTCTGCGTTAGAAAACTGCTGTGCCCAGTGGGAGCTGATGTCGCCATAAACATCATCATAAAAAAATGATGTATAGCTGCACATCACACTTGTGAGTTGTGGATTTTTTAAAAATGTGTGTTGACATGACTATGTGATGCTGCCGAATCTTACGGGTATCACAAATTAAGAAAATAAAAGGAGACTGAAGTGTGTACGTCTGTGAAAACAGGGGTAGATCAGAATTATGATGTTTTGAATACAGAAGAATAAAGTTTAGTCAAACATGAATTACCCCAAATACAACTTCAGACGCTTAATGAGAAGAAACAAATAGAACATGTTTAAAAGCTCTGAAAAGTCAGTTTTGTAGAATATGTCTGAAGATTCGCTATGGGCCTAATTTATAAAGTGTTTTTGCATAATGCTAAAAGTGGAGCAAAAACCCAACAGTGTTTCTTACAGAGGCGCTACAGAAGACACAGCACAGTTTTGCTCCAATGAGTGAATGAATCTGCAAAATGGGGCCTTTTTTAACCAACATGCACAGAATCTGAGGCAGAGGACATGCAAATGAAGCTGTTTTGCTGGTGCTATCACAACCATGAGAGCTCCAACTTTGAGATAATGTAGTACAGGAGAGACAGGGGCAAACTTTTTACACAGGAGCTGCTGCAGTTTGTGCATTTGATAGTGATTTTAAATGCTTCAAAATCACCCTCAAGGACATAGAAAATGATAACGACAGTTGAGGGCGACAGTGGCTCAGTGTTTGTCCACTGATACAAATTAATTACAGATATAATTTGTAACTATTTCTAGAACAATGAAAACAAGACACATATCGGATAATGGCATCGGCTAAAAACGTCTAATCAAACCAGCCTCAGTCACAGCCCCTCATTTGAGTTCAGCAGACTCCTCCTGTGGCTTATATACGAGCTGTAAATATCATGACCACACACACACACACACACACACACACACACACACACATATATAACACACATTTCCTATATGAAGAAAACAGGCAGGAATTCAGGAAGTGGTCCATTCTCCCTTGCGCCCATTACAGTACCAGAGGAACAGAGCCGAGGGTGCGGTGTGCAGATTGTGGAGAGGGGGTGGAGGGGGGTGGAGAGGGGGTGGATGGGGGTGGAGGGGGGTCTTATGTTTTGTGTTTAAATAGTGTAGGTTAACTGCGGTAAATATGACTCAGGAATTTCCCGGACACCTGCTGGGCGCTCGGGAACTGGGTCAAAGGAGACATGTTAAAGCCAAGTTTATCTGTGTCCATTATGGTGGGATTTAAACATTTACTTTGTTATAGTGATGGGACTCTTTTATGTAATCCAAATTTTTTAGATCTGTTCATCTCAAAGAGCCGTTTAAAATACTTAAAAAAATATGTATTTATATGACAGAGAACTCATTTTAACAACAAACTAATCACTGAGAGAAACAACCAAGACTCAGACCTGTTTAAAATAGTTTAAACTGAGAGTGGGAATGTGTCTACATAATCCATAGACTGTACATACAAATGGACATAGCTAACCTGCTAGCCATGTTCCAAAGAGGAAGTGATCGTTAGCGTGCTTCTGGCTCCAATAGACTCTGGCTCCAATTAATTAACTCTCTCTGTAACTGTTGCTGTCACACTCTTCATTTTGGTCTTAAAATGTTCGTGTTAACCTGCTCTACATGATCCTGGTATTTTTATTTTGCAATTGTGTCCGCAACTCAAGATATGAACATTAATAACAAACAAATCAGACTCCTTCTTTCCCTGAACTTCGCTCCCTTCTCCCTTCAAAAGGTGTATTGCTAAAAAAAAAAAAAAAGAGACAACTATCTCCTTTCTCCACAACAATAGCTACATTGATGCTATACTGTGGAACACTCCAGACGGCGCAATAAGAGATTCATGGAAAATTGATTAACTACACTGAAATTAACACACCATAGTTGTTAGAGCAATGAGTATCTGTTATTAGTTAAGTCCATTGAACTTCCCTAAGGTGTGAATTGTTCCTAGGTCATTTGTTGCATCGTTCCTTTCCTAATTTGTAATCTAACAAATAAATAGCATACTCTAATTAGCCATATTGTTTTCTTTGGTTTGGACTGATTACTCAGGTGACCGTGCAGTGGACTTAACTAATAACCAATACTCCTTACGGCAGGGGTGTCCAAACTTTTCTCATTAAGGGCCACATATAAAAACACAGACAAAGCTGAGGGCCAATTGAGGGCCATAGACTGGTGGCCAATACAGTCAATATCTGTGTTATTATTACAAGTTAGATTGAATCATTAGATCTTTATTCATGCTCATCCTCAATGGGACCCATTAAATATTTGATATGGGCAGTAAGTAGATTTTCAGAAATGTAAAATAAAAAGGTCTGTTTAAGGTAATACGGGCCAATTCACCTGGACACTTGAGGGCCAAAAAAAATTGGTCTGAGGGCCGCATTTGGCCCCTGGGCCAGTTTGGTCATGCCTGCCTTACTGTAAAACAACTAGAGTGTGTTAGTGTCAGTGTAGTTAGCTCCTCACTTCAGACAGATATAAGGCAGTGACTTAAAGAACCCTGTCAGAGCTGAACAAGTGACAAGTACAAAAAAAAACTTTAGGCCAGTTAATAGAATCTAAACTTTCATTCACAATTCATTCACTCCACACTCGGGGGTGTTAAACTTCTATTGTAGCCACATCTGTCCTGGAGCAAATTGAAGTGAGGCTGACAATCTGCACCATCACCACCAACATTCACCCACACATCACACATTAGGACAGTTTTTGCCACTGATGCCCCACTGTGGTCCCTGGTATTCACAGCAGTCTCCCATCTAAGTGCTAACCAGGCCCAGACTTGTTTAGTTTTGAGATCTGGCAAGATCAGGCTTTGACAAGAAGGTTTGGCAACTTTTGCAGTGACGTACATAGATGACAGAGTACACATTTCCAGACATGTCCCCTCGCACACGTGTTAAATGTGTGTGTGTCCGTGTGTGTTTGTACTTCTCCAGGAGCGGTTGTTCTTCGTGATGGAGTATGTGAATGGAGGAGACCTGATGTTCCAGATCCAAAGGTCCAGGAAGTTTGATGAGGCCCGCTCCAGGTTCTACGCTGCAGAGGTGACGTCTGCGCTTATGTTCCTGCATCTCCATGGAGTCATATACAGGTACACACCTACAGCTCCCACGGAAAACATTATAATGGCCCCTTACTCACTTTACTGCCCCAGGTAGAGCTGAGCACCAATACTCAGTTGCAAGTAGGCACAGAAATAATTGGGTGAGTCTGGTACCAAAAAACTTACTTCTCAGAGCAAAATGTGCCATGCCCCAGTACAGATATATTGTAGGAGCAGGTGCTGTCTGCATCTAAATATAAAGGATTTTCTGCTGGAGAATTAGGAAGTGTGGTTAGCATGCTAGTTGTTGTTAGCTTTACAGTGAAGGCAAAACTCTGCTCTGATTTCTGAAAATTGTGAAAAGTGCTTATAAACTCATCTCTGTGAATCATTAGGATGCTCTGAATGCATAAGGGAAGTGAGGAACAACTTTGGATCACTGCAAACTGTTTAAAATGAACTAGTTCTGTTTTTCACGTTTTAAAACGGTAAAAATCAGGTACAGAGACTTTAAACTTATGAATCCCTCCATTACCAAAACATATTTAGATAGAAGTGGGTAAGAGTAAGTAAAAGTAAGACTAAAAAAGTTTAAAGCAAAAGTAAAAGTCTGATTTGATTTATAAAAAAGATCTGATTTATAATTTTAATTGGATGTCATTTTTTATTTTCAAAGAGACACAAAAATGAGCCAAACTAAATCACATCTGAAGGAGCTGCAAGAAACACAAATGTAAAGCTCAAGTTAGTATAGATTTACTCAAGTAATAGTACTGTTACACTGTACTATATAATACTCAAGTGAGAGTAAAAGTATGTTGTCTGTAAACTACTCTGAGAAGTACAATCGTATCTAGTTAGTTATAGGTTACTCGAGTAAATGTACTTGAGTAAATGTAAGTGTCCTGCTCAGTTTTATGTAGAGGTCACATGTTTGTACCTGGATGAACTGAAAAACAGTGTAATGTAATTCCTGGAGCTGATCTCACCACACTCTATTCATTGGATGGTTTAGTTTGACGTGCTGCTGCTCTGCCCTGTTTTTGTCTCCTGTTCTGCACACAGAGCTTTTATGATGCCGTTTGGCCCAGAAGGCACCTGGAGCCGTGTTCTGTTTCATTCACACATCTTTGAGTAATCCTTCATGCTGAGACCGGCTGTTTTTTACTCAGCCCTGGTCTGACAGCTCCACTGAAAACAAAAAAACTATAATTATTAGTATTATTATTATTATAAGACGAAGATTTTAAATTCCATAAACATGACCTATCTGTGTCCGTAGATACGAGGTAAATAGGTTCAAATCAAGTTCATCTTTTACAAGTCACGATTGTAAAGCTGATTTATTCTTAATTACAAAAACACTAAACATGAGGGCCAAGGTTTGTTATAATTTGGTGTTTTAGTTCTCAGAAAGCAGAATGAGCCTGACATTTGTGTTGCCAGATTCAACTGAAATCCATTTGGTTTGAAAATAAAAGGACTCTCTCTGATCTGAATGGTCACTCCTTAAACCACAGCAACTGCGGCTAATCATTAAAGGGCCCATATTATGCTATTCTCTGATCTCTGTTCTAATGCTGTTTCCACATCACAAATATACCTGGAGGTGTGTTTTTGTTCATTCACACATGTTTAACACACAAACCCTGCATATTTATATTGAGTTCTTCTCTCAAATAGAAAAGGTTCTGTTCCAGCTAGTGATGTTATCGAGTGATTATACAGGAAGTGCTCCACTGTGTTTTTCAACTCCACACACCTTCACTGGAATCATTTGGTTGATTTCAGCGCTGGAATTTCCACTCTCAAATGAACTAAATGTAAAAGGAGCTGTTAACTTGAAAACTACCGCTCCATGACATCACAAGGTGGAACAGAGCATTCTGAGCTTAGAGGACCTGTCCATATACTGAGAATGAGTCCTCTGTCTGCAGGTTTAGGCTCTGGACACACAGGTTCATTCATTGTCCAATAACATGTTCCAAACTGCATCTATGACCTGGAGTCTGAATTTTTCAAAGAATTTATAAGTACATAGATGTGGGCGGGGATACGTGGCGGGTAAAACTGTTTATTTTAGAAGACTCAAACTTCAGATGCAGGACAAAACATTGTTACTCAAACATACATGAATCAATGAAAATACAAGTCTGAGGAAGTCAATGATGAGGAAACATAACATACTATCTAGACGTGTTTCCTCACAAAACCCTATTCAAGTCCTTACATCACAGACCCGCTCACAGCTAAACAATGACATAACATTTTGCGTAACTGTACATTCTTGCTAAAATGTGAACTAAAAATGTCTTTTGGAGGTGAGCGAGGATGCCCCAGTCATAATATCATTGTGAATCTGCTGCAAACACACGGATGGACAATCATAACACTATTGTCCCACAGCTGCAAATAACATGCAAGTCAAGCTAGTGCGCAGCTATTGGCTAATGTTTAATGTTAGCTCAGTGAGACGGCTGTTATCAGTGGTTGTTTTAAACAGTGACACGATCTGAACAAAACTAATAAGAACATTACCTAAAGCGCGATATGTTCACGTTAAAGTCACTTGTCTGGGTCCAGCACCTGCTTGGGTCCATGGATGTTACCACTTTGCCTGGATAATTTCGCAGTATGGCATTAAATGTATCTATCTCAATTGAGACAAGAAGGTGATGCCACCAGCCCAGGTTACAGGTCAGAACTGTGGAGAGGCAACCCAGCTGACAGAAAGAATGTATTTTTTCAAGGTACTTTTGTGCAGTAAAAACTGCACAACTGGAAAATTGCACAATAGATATGTTTAATATCATACTGTGGAACTTTTTAAGATTTAATTTAAGTTTCTTATTTTCTGTTTAGTTGTGTGAAGAGTTTATATTGTTTTGCATCTCAGTCGGAGCCATCTTTGAATAAATTCCGTTTGGTAAAAAAATCTATTATTTCTTTTAGTCTGCCTTGTAGTTTGTCGACATCGGACCAGCTTCCATACAGTCCTGGAATGATCTCTGGAGGAGTGAGCCATTCCGAATTAGAGATGGGCCACTGTGTCAGCTCTGTGGCCAGAATGGGACAGTGGCTCACATTCTGACAGGTAGCACAGCGCTTGCCCAGGGCAGATACAGCTGGCATCAGAACAAGGTACTAACAGTCCTCACTGATGTTTTGGAGCAGGAAATGTCAACATAAGATCAAGGTGCCCTCTGCAACAGCTTTTGTCAAGGAGGGGTCAAAGCTCCAGGGCCAAGTCCAGCTCAAGCACTGTGTGGTCTGCCCAAAGTCAGTGTGAGAGCTCAAAGTAAACCTAAAGAAAAAACTTTGTCCACGCTACGTTGAGATAGTTACTACTCGCTACTATAGACTGTGTAAAGAAGTTGACTGAGAGAGTGTGACGTCACTTACTTTGTTCGCCTCCAGTCAAATGAATCTCATCAAAGCTAACAGTTATAAGGGCTAATTTGGAGCCATGTTCCATATTTGGAATTCCGACTCTGAGTATCACAGCAACAAAAGAGCCAATCCAGAGTGAGGCTGTTGAAAGTAACATCTGTTGCTGCCCGCACTGCTCGTTTAGCAGGGGGCGAGTGTTTAGCAACGCTGTCAATCAAACCTGTTCCTAATGCTAGCTGGAGTGAACTTGGGGAAAGAAGGCTCCTGACTTGTCTGTTATTAATGTTCATATCTTAATTTACGCACACAGTAGTGAAATAATCATGTAGAGCAGGTTTATACAAACATTTTAAGACCAAAGTGACGAGCCTGACAGTGGCAGTTACAGAGAGAGGGGACACAGTTTTTCAGTGTAAAGTGAAATGGAGCCAGACTCATTGGAGCCGGAAGCGCACCATGCTGACTTCCCACTTGGAATGCCATGAGAAGAGAGGTGTGAAGAAAACGCTACAGGGAGCTAGTGCAGGAATGCAGAGCTACTGAGTGGCAGGTGTGGCCTTACCCTGTCGAGGTGGGATACAGGGGTGTCCCAGCCCAATTACCTTAGAAACCACAGACAGCTACTGAACTAAGAGGAGCAGAAAGGACAAAGGACTCAGGGAGGCAGCAGAGAGCGCCTCCTGTTGGATATGGAATAGGAGGGAGGAGATGAGCCGCCGGTAGAGTGTTATCAAAACACTCATTGATTGTTGGTAACCAGTGATGGATGTAGGACTCAGTTTTGTTACTTAAGTAAAAGTACAGATACAGACGTAATTTAATGTGTGTAAATGTAGTGATATAGATTTAAAATTATACATATATATATATACATATATTTTGATCACAGTAACAATACAAATCACTTTCTTAATTTTGCTTATGAATTTTGTGAGAAGCTTGAACTCGAACATGGTAAAAATAACCCCTCAAGTCATATGAAAAGTACTTTTTACTTTTCAGTCCAGTTAAAAAAATGTAATGGAGTAGAAAGTATAGACACCTGCTCTCAAAAAGTAAAAAGTTTCCAGATATGTACTTCTGGCCTATAGTTTCCAACACTGCTCATGTTTCACTTTCATATATCAGAAAAATGAAACTGTATGTGACCTTATGTTACCCCTAAAGGAGTCAGGAAGTCATTAAGCGCTGAGCAGTGTATTATGGGAGCAGATGTTTACGAGGTCGTCCCAGGTCAAGTCTCATGCACAACAACTTCACAAGTTAAAAGTTATTGTGCATGAGGTCATGAGAATTAAATAAAAACAAAAGTATATCCACCTGTAACTGCTGACCTGTGTGTGTTTGTATGGGAATGTCTGGAGTTTTCTGTAACTGATCTGTTGTAAATATGATGTACAGAAAAGTACAGCCAGAATTTTTTGAGTTGAATGATGTGACCCTCAGATTACACCAAAGTACTAACCAGGCCTCACGCTGCTTAGGTTCTGAGATCAGACGAGACTGCACCTCTATATGACATAACCACAGTATGACATTTACCTATCCACACACAAAATGCTCACTGCACCAGGCCAAGTTACAGGTCAGATCTATGGATAGGCGAGCTGTACTGTGGAACATTCCAGGCAAAGCAATATCATCTCCTTGGAGACAAGCAGGAGGCAGATGCCACCACCAGAAAAGTTACATAGTGCACCTTTAATGGATAGAAAACAAATAAAACACTCAAGGGTGAAGCAGTGAGAGGATAAAAATAATAGGATGTGTGTTTGTATGTCCCTTCTGGACACACACACAATATGACCAGTTATGTGTAAATGAGAAAGCATTTTTACTTTTTTTTTAATTAAAGGTGTGCAATGTAATTTTCGCCGTTCCCTGCTTGTATCCATGGAGATGTTAGTGCATTGCCTGGGATGTTCCATAGTATTTCATTAAACCTATATAACTAGCATTCATCCGCCTAGAGTTGGATTTATTACTCATATATACATTCTTACTGCAAGTGGGCTCACCTCTCCACAGATCTCAGGTCATTAGGCCCTGGGGTGTCATCTAGTTATTTCCGTGGAGAAAGATCAGTTTAATGTCATACAATGGTAACCTTGTCCACAACAGGAATTATTGCGAGACAAAGTCCTTAGAATCTGTCTTGTTCGGCTCCAGCTGAAACAAACACTTGTGATAGTGACCAGTCACAGGGCAGCATTGTGGTTTGGGCAGAAGCCAGTGCCGAACTAACCAAAACGAATATGGCGACACCAACAAACATACATCAGCTTATTTTAGTGAAAATACAAACTATTTAGTTTGTGAAAAATGTGCAGAATGTCAGAGCTTTAAGTATCAGTGGAAGAAAGATGCTGTTCTCTCAACTGGATTTAACTGAAGCTTGTTCTACTGTTGTGACCATAAAAACTATAAAGAAGTAAACCAATGAGTGTGACAAATTTGGAGCAAAGTTCCATATTTGGAATTCCAACCACGAATATCATAGCAACCAAAGAGCCAATCCAGAGTGAGGCTGTTGAAGGTAACACCACTTCCCGACCGTACCGCTGGTTTGCAAAGAGCAGATGCTTAGCAACGCTATCAGTCAAACATGTTAGGGGCCTTGGGGAAAGAAAGTTATTAATGTTTATATCTTAAGTTACGGACACAATAGTGAACTGAAAACACCAAGATGATGTACCATGCTCAATACCTATTTGGAGTGCGGCAGGTAGCAGGTTAGTTATGTCAGTTTATATGTACAATCTATGTTTGTGATGCTTCCACCCAGCGTGAAGTCTTGCTTTGAACCTTCCCATCACAGGGTCTGATCTCTTTTAGTGAGAGCCATCCCAGATGGATGTGTAGAACTCTACTCAGAGGGCTACACATATCAATCTGGTGAGGGGCATTTAAATACAGTGGAACATTCCAGCCAAGGCAATAACATCTCCATGAAGACAAGCAGCACCATTTTCCAGTCAGATGTTTGGCTCCATGTGTCCACAGCCCAATTGTCGGTGTAGCATTTGGTAGTTCTTTAACTGTCCAGTCCAGTCTGTGTGGAGCCTATGGGCCTGGATCATTGTTCTTCTCATATGCTCTACCACTTAACCTCACAATGCTCCTCTAATGAACCTGCTGAAAGTACCTCAGCCCTCACAGCTTGCCCTCCTGTATGATGTTTGTGTTTCACCATATTATGCTTTGTTCCATAAGATGTAAAAGTTCTACGCCCAAAGCTCTAACAGATCGTACTGACTTAATAATACAATGGGCTATTTATTATGCTGTGTAGAGCATTTAAAAAGCTGTCATCAATGTGTAGTTGAAATAGACTATACTTCATTTAAAAATAAATGACCTTAATGCTAGAGGTTTATAAACGGGCTGTTCCCTTTCCCCCTTTTGTAGAAATATATTGTATAAGCAGCGGTAAGCAGGTCAAGTCTGCTGTGTACTGTCTGCATGTAATTATAAAGCATTTTATTGTTTTAGAATCAGGAAGAGTGCATTAGCATGATAGTTTAAACTGAGTTGGAGACAGGTCAGAATGCTGGTGCATACTATGGATTCTGTGTAACTGTCAGACTGCAGATGTGTTGACCTGGTTTACGGTTAATATCTCTGCAATTACTGAGCCTATCCACATCAAACAAAAACTGGCTCAGCATTCAGCGTCTTCTGTCAGTTTAAACAAACAAAAGTGAAATGATTTTTTCACCATAACGTCAGAAAGTGTAGCCAATATTCGACCTCAAAGACATGATTGACGTCAGTTGTGAGGACTTATTGAACCTTAAGTTCAATATGACACTTTTGTTAAACCAATCTCTAACAAATAATGATAAGGCTCAACGTGTGGAGGCAGCAGTCTGAGCAGGAGCCCCAGACTTCCCTCACACATTTTCTCCAGCTCCTCCAGGGACACCTCAAGATGGTTCCGGGCCAGCTGAGGGACATAGTCCCTCCACCGTGTCCTGGGTTTTCCTCGGGGCCTCCTCCTGGTGGGACATGAACATCTCTCCAGGGAGGCATCCAGGAGGCATCCAGAACAGATGACGTGGAGGAGCAGCGGCTCTACTCCGAGCTCCTCCTGTGTGACAGAGCTGCTCACCCTAAGGGCAGCCACTTGAATCTGCCACCTTGTCCTTTTGGATCACTACCCAAAACTCCTGTCCATAGCTGAAAATAGGACCAGAGATCTAAACCAGGACTAAACCAGAGCTCACCGGTCACTCGAGAGCTTTGCCTTTCAACTCAGCTCTTTCTTCATCACAACAGTCCAATACAGAGACTGAGACGAAAACCACACTGCTCTTTCTGAATCTGAGCTTGGAGTATCGGTTGGAGTCTCCAGTCCCTGGACCTTACCGCTTAGGGTAAGGAGTGTATTCCCCTGTTGTTGGAGCACACCCTCCGGACCCCCTTCTTAAACAGAGGGACCTCGGTCTGTTAGGCCAGAAGTGCTGTCCCTGACCACCACAGGATGTTACAGAGGCGTGCCAGCCAAGACCCAAAACTTTTAGAGATTTTAGAGATTTTAGATTTCAGGACGGATCTCATCCACCCCTGGAGCTTAAAAGGAGCTGTGACCACCTCAGTCTCACCTTCAGTCTGGGTGATGGATGAGTTTGCCTCTGTTCTCAGTTTCTGCTTCCTCCTCAGAAGACTTAAAGAAGTGAGATTGAGGAGATCCTCAAAGAGAAGTAGAGGGTCCAACGCAGGGCTAAATATGAGCTGGAACAGGATCCGGGAACTATGTCCCCACTGAGGTACTTTAAAGTCATAGTTTTTATTACGATTCTCCGTTCTGCATCATCAGTCCCCCTGTCTTCCACTTTTACCCATCCACTATATTCATATTGCCCTGTGATCCAATCGACAATAGTGGCCACTCATATAAAACAGCACACACATGAATATTTAGCTAAAGAGGCAACTAGAAAACAATAATTCCACATTACAGTATCTATGTAATGTTGCCAGAGCTCTGAGTGGTTCAAGTGCACTTTGGGACAGAAGGCTGGTGAGTGGACCTGGTGCCCCCTGCACATGGTCCACTGCTCTGGGTGAATCCCTGAGCTGCTGTGATCGGTTATAACAATGACTGCAATACACGCACAGCCAAGATCCATCCAGACCAGACAGAGTCTAAGTGAGAGGAGGCCACACTGCACACAGAACATGCACACAGGGGTATTTCACAGTAGTAAAGAGTTTCTTTCTAAAAACCCCTCCATGAAACTATGTATTAATTCTGCCTGTTGTCAGACTGGTGTCAGTGTTTTGTCCTTAAAGGCTGTGAATGGCCCCTTCAGATAACGACACATTTGGAGTCCATAGTGAAAACTATTGTGTGTTTGTTAAAGTTAAAATCCAAAATGCTCAGTTTGATCAGACTCTTACACAGTTCGTTTGGTTCACACAGATATATTCTCACATCTCACATTATTGTGTCACACATAACAGTGTTAGTGCCTCAGAGCATACGCTGTGTGCAGCCTCACATATTACATTTAGCACAAGGCCACAGGTAATCCTCATTACTGTCAGGCCATGTAAATGTAATCTCATTACATTACACTGGATCTGAGCAGCTGCAGACGGCCCTCTGGACAGAGGATGGAGTGGCCCACTGAGGTCCTGGGCCCTCAGGGGCCTCACCTTTAATATGAACACAACAGGACTTTACTGCTTCAACAGTGAGCGTCAGTGTGCTTCAGCTCAGGCTGTGTAGTTTTTAATGTGGAGTCAGATGTGTCTCATATGGATCAACTTCATTGAGCTCACAATAGCCATACAGGTGACCTCTTATTGCATTTACATTGCATTACTGTGTAAAGATAAATGAAACTCAGAAGCTGTGTCTGAATGTCTCCACCAGCCCCTAACCCCCCATTCACTGCATAGCCCCACACTCTTTAGCAGATTATATAGTGTCTCATTCAGAGAGCAATTTCGACATACAGAGAAAAATAAAAAGTCTAATGGCTTAACTCTGATGAAAACTTGATTTGTGTCATAAATAATGATAATAATGATACAATAAAGTTTATGTCAAACTGGATTTCACGTAAATGGACTGGAACTAATTTCCACATCTAAGTGCAATGAGTTTGCAGTATTCTTTAATGACAAGGTTCAGGGTATTAAAAATGCCATAAATTCCACAACACAAATAACAACCCAGCACCCACCTAGACACTTAGAGCTGACTCACTTTACACCTGTAACTGATAAAACTGTCCAAGAGATTGTCACCAGTCTGAGTTCATCTACATGCTGCCTCGATGTGCTACCCACTAAATTTTTAAAGTCTGTGCTCAACAGTTTGCTGTCACCACTCACTCACATAGTTAATATGTCACTTCAATCTGGAACATTCCCAAGTGCTTTGAAAACTGCGGTTATCAAGCCTCTCCTAAAGAAGAGCAGTCTTGATGCCACAATATTGAACAATTATCGACCAATCTCAAATCTGCCATTTTTAGGCAAAGTCCTTGAAAAAGTTGTTTACCAACAGCTTATTAACTTCCTTGAAATGAACAACTCCTTTGATGTTTTCCAATCAGGTTTTAGACCCCACCACAGCACTGAGACTGCTCTTATCAAGGTGGCAAATGACATCCGCCTGAACACTGATGCAGGCAAAGTCTCAGTCTTGATCCTGTTAGATCTGAGTGCTGCTTTTGACACTGTTGATCATGGGATCCTCTTACAGAGACTGGAGGACTGGGTGGGCATCTCTGGTACGGCACTAAACTGGTTCAAGTCCTATTTAGAAAACAGGGAGTACTTTGTTGAAATTGGAAAATGTATATCAGATAAAATGTCCCTGACCTGTGGGGTGCCCCAGGGTTCAATCCTGGGACCCCTGCTGTTCAATCTCTACATGCTGCCATTAGGCCAGTTAATACGCAGCAATAATGTGTCTTACCACAACTATGCAGATGACACTCAGATCTATGTCTCACTAGCAGCAGGTGAATATGGACCAGTGGATTCACTCTGCCACTGCATCCAACAGATCAGTGTGTGGATGCAAAACAACTTTCTCCAGCTAAACTCAGACAAGACTGAAGTTATCATCTTTGGCCCACAGAAACATAGAGAAAGTGTCAGCAGTCACCTCCAGTCTCTCTCTCTAAAACCTTCAAATCAGGCTAGAAATCTAGGGGTAATAATGGACTCAGACTTGAACTTTAACAGCCACATCAAATCAATAACATCTGCAGCTTTTTACCACCTAAAAAACATTGCAAAAATCAAAGGTATACTGTCAAAGCCAGACTTAGAGAGACTTATCCATGCATTTGTCTCCAGTAGGTTAGACTACTGTAACGGCCTGCTCACTGGCCTCTCCAAACGAGCCTTAACACAGCTGCAGTACATCCAGAATGCTGCTGCTCGGGTCCTGACTAGAACCAGGAAGTATGAGCACATAAGTCCTGTGCTCAGGTCTCTGCACTGGCTTCCTGTAGCTCAAAGAATAGACTTTAAAGCAGCTCTGCTTGTGTATAAGTCTCTCCATGGCCTAAGTCCAAAGTATATCTCCGACATGTTAGTGCCATATGAACCATCTCGCAATTTGAGGACTTCAGGGATCGGCCTCCTGCTGGTGCCCAGAGTCAGGACTAAACATGGGGAATCAGCGTTTAAATTTTATGCAGCTAAAACTTGGAACAGTCTTCCTGAAGATGTGAGACAGGCCTCTACTTTGACAATGTTTAAATCCAGACTCAAAACAGTTCTGTTTAGCTGTGCATATGACTGACAGGTTTTTATTCTGCACTCTTCTCTTTTAATGTTGATTTTATGATGATTATTTGTGATTATTTATGTTTGATTTGTGTGATTTTAATGTCTTTCTTATTCTGTAAAGCACTTTGAATTACCTTGTGTACGAATTGTGCTATACAAATAAACTTGCCTTGCCTTGCCTTGGATTATTCAGCTTTTGTATCTGAGCTGTGCAAAAAAACAGCTCAAGCTAAGGTAAGCAGCAGCTAGCAGCTTTACACAGCAACGGATTATTTAAGTGTTTTATTCATGATCAGGATCAGCAGTGTGATAAACCAGTGCTTCTATCTGCTTTATTCAGTCGTGTTCTGTCCAGACCTGTCTCTGTCCACTGTTGTTTTTCAAACTCTCGCAATGCATTGTGGTCTATATTGACCAGTCTAGTGACTAGTGATGTTCACTACTTTACTGTATTTCCCACCGTATTGTGGGAAATGTTAAGTGTGCTACTTTTTCCAAAACTGGACATTTGGACACCACTCAAAATGGTGTGACCCCTAAATAGTGCCCCCTGTAGGCACCTTTAATAGGCCACGCCATCACGGACAGACAGCATGTCCCTAACACAGACAACAGGCAACCACCACAGTACAACAAAAACCCAATTATATAGTATATAGTTTAAAACCACTAAGCCCCAGACACAGGTCAATTTATCTGTAGGACAATTACAACCGAATTTACAATGAGCTCTCCATGTGACCCTGGTTTATCTCTGACCCCACAGTGACCTTTCCCTCTCCCAGTGTAATTTACTCTTGGAATATTAACTGCTTTACTGATAAATAGTTACTCAATAAAATCCCTTTTGGAATAAACGGGGAGCGTGCCCATGATCACTTCCTATTTGGAACGTGGCGGCTCGCAGGTTAGCTATGCCCATTTACGTATACAGTCTATAGCCTCTCTGTGATCCTAGTGACCCCAGACTGATCCTCTCCATGTGGGCTTGGTGCCAGTCCAAAAGCCTTCTGAACATGACAGGTACAGGCCCCAGGGCCATAGATCCTGGCTCTGGCTCACTGCGAGATTATCCACATGACTGCTTCATACCTGCTCCACACGCAACAACAGTCTGAGCTACAACTGAGGCTGTGTCCTGATCAGCCAGTCCCTGTCTCCCTCCTGCGACTGGGGACACAGGACACTGCTCCAGATTCACTCGTCTTTGTAAAGTTTTGTCAAAGCGTGTGGTTCTGGCTGGACAGGTGAGCCTCTCCCCTAACCCCTCACACACATACAGACCTATACTCTTCAGCAGACTCTATACTGCACTCAGTCAGCAAGAGGTTCAGACACACAGCTCACTACACTCAGGTCGTGTGACTCTGGCATCTGGGTGAAAAACAGTCTAAAGGTAAACTCTGATAAAACTTTATTTCTGTCATAAATATTGATCAGACTGGATTAGCACACCTATTTATGGACTAATAATAATCATACAAGTTTATGTCAAGCTGGATCTCCTGTAAACAGACTGAGATGTGGAAATGATCGCTCAGTTAACAGCTCAAACTAAACTACACTAGCAGCTTTACACAGCAAGCAGTTTATTTAAGAGTGTTTTATTCATGATCAGGATCAAAAGTGTGATAAATCAGCTCTTCTTTCTGTTTCATTCAGTCGTGTTGTGTCCAGTTAAACACCTATCTCTGTCTGTTATTGTTTTTCCAGCTCCCACTGTACATTGTGGTCTATATTTGACTGGTCCACTGATGCCAACAACTTTTCAAGGTGCATTGTGGGAAATTTTGAGTGCACTATTTTCTCAACAACTGGACATTCGGACACCACTAAAAATGGTGTGACCCCTAAATAGTGCCCCCTGTAGGGAATAGTGTGGATGTTCGGACACAGCCTGTGTGTTTTTAACAGGGCTGATAAAACAGGGAGGGGACAATATGTGCGTATGATATACAGCAAACAACTTTGCAAAATTTGGCAAAACAAAACCAGTTAAGAATACAGTTTATCAAGTCAAAATGTCAATGTGTAAATAGTCACATTTTTATATAGCGCTTTTATACGTTCAAGGTTCAAAGCGCTTTACATCATAGAACCACTCACATTCACACTCACATTCACACACACATTCACACACACATTCATACACCAGTGTACACAAACACCGTTGCCAAGTGCATAATAATTATGTAATCAACAATAATAATTAGTTTAGTTTCATTTATTTTCACTTGGCACAATACAGAATAAGAAGCTTTATACAATAAAATGTGAAGGATGGTCTCCAAAAACCCTCAGGGGCTTAAATGTGATAAACACAAACAGGAAATGCCAAATGGAAAAGTGCAGTTATTCAGAAGCAGACATTTTAAAGTGTTTTAAACAGACACTGTGAAAGCTCTGTAAAAGAGGAAACAGGCTCTTCAATTTTTGAACTCCTCTGAGTAGAAGACTGACACTGAGACTGAGACTGAGACTGAGACTGACACTGACACTGAGACTGAGACTGACACTGATACTGACACTGAGACTGACACTGACACTGAGACTGACGCTGAGACTGAGACTGACACTGAGACTGACACTGAGACTGACACTGAGACTGACACTGAAACTGACACTGAGACTGACACTGAGACTGACACTGAGACTGACACTGACAGTGAGACTGACACTGAAACTGACACTGAAACTGACACTGAGACTGAGACTGAGACTGACACTGAGACTGACAGTGACTTGAGAACTTTTTCCTATTCATAGATATCATATTTTTTTTTATTATTCCGAAACCCATGGACAACATATTCATGGTGAAAAGTTACCCAGTGCACCTTTCTGATTCTTTCCCATGTATCTGACCAAAATGTGTCTTTCCCCAGTACATATATATTGTAAAAGCAGCTCTTCAAAATGAGTCCACTGTGTACGGTCTGCATCTAATTATGATCAAATTTTGTTGTCCAATAATCAGAAAATGTACCGTTAGCATGCTAGTTGTTGTTAGCTTTACTGTGACAGCAAACTCTGGTCTCTGATAGTTGTAAAAAAAGCTCTTTTAAACTCATTCAGGTGAGTAATTAGGATGTTCAGAATGCATAAGGTAAAACTTTGGACTATTGCAAACCACTTGAAGTGAACTAGTTCTGTTTTCACTTTTAAAGACAGCAAAAATCAGGTACAGCATCTTTATAATATATAAAGAATGTCCTGGTTACTGTAAACAAATCCAATTTAGAATCTTTTCAACCAAAACCTGCTGCTTCACAAAAACTTTAAAAAACACCCCTCTAACCAGACTATTAGCTTAAATGTATTTTTATCAGTCACTGTTCCCCAACATTTTAAATACCCTGAGGTGGTCTCCGTATCGGCCCCATCAGAGCGTGATTGTGCACAGGAGAACAAACTTGTCAGCAGCAGCTCTTCGGCCCATTATTCCAGCCGCCTTTTATTTTTGGGCCCTTGAGAAAACAGAACAGTTGCATAAGCTCTGGACAAACACATGTCCCCTTCGCTCCTATATTTTCAAAAACAGTGCGCTCTGAATGGCTTCGACGGCCATGTTGACATTTTTGTAGCAATCAACCATCAAACCCGGAGCGTTCGCATTCATGTCCAACCCCACCTCTCTCATCGCGCCACTTTATCAGGGTCTCAGGCTAAAAGCGCTGGGGTTTGTGCATGTACACGGGGCCAATACTTCCTCCTATAGGGGGCGGAGAGGGCCCAGAGGCGGAGGAGGAGGTATATCCAGTGCTAAACATGTAATCATTTATCATAATCGTCATTCTGCAGCTCAGCTACAGAATGTGACGAATGCAGCAAGTAGCAACAGTTCATTGAGTTCAAGACACGGCCACATATTGTGAGACTCCTATGATTTTAAATGGACTAATTACACTTACATGTGAACAGTAGTACAAGTACAATTGTGTAAATCTTCTCAAAAATGTACATTTTTGAATACATGCTCTATTGTGCTGCATTGTGTTCCTGTACAAGGGCGTTCTGTGTCTGCTCCATATCAATTTGTCACTTTAAATGACTGTTAAAAGGTTTGGAAATGAGGTCTATGGCTCGTAACTGTTTTAGCTAACGTATTCTTGTAGTGTTCTACTTGTAAATTGTCCTGTCTGATCTGTGCTGCTGTCCTGGCCAGAACTGCCTTGATAAAGACATTAGTGACCTCAATGGGAGTCACAATCAGCCACTTAAACCCAGAAGAAGCTGCTTATAGCAGCAAATTGCCAGCAGTTTAAGTTTAACTTTTGGACTTACCTCACACCTGAATGTCTTATAAACCTGATGATATAATCTCAATGGGACTTTCCTGGTTAAATACATTTAAAAAACAAGACACGACTGCTCTGAAAAAAAAGTTTTCACCTACCCCTTTTCTCCACCCACTGCCCTGTACTTTTTTTAATTGGAAAAAATAAAATAAAATTGGACACTAGGTCATAAAATGGAGGGTTAAACTTTTTCAGAGCCATTTTTCAAAAATAAACACAGGCAAATGAAAATATGTTTGTGACAATGATAAAAGAAAATTTCAATTCTGTCAATTGGTGGACACTGCCTGACCTGAACTGAAGAAGCTCCTTGAATAAGGAGAGAAATGTCTTCACTGAAAAACATTTTGTTGCATTACAGAATTATTTTTTTTTACCATGGATCATACCTGGACAACTGAAAACAGCAGTTTTGAACAGGCAGTGTTTTATTATGCATTTTAAATCAATATTCAGTTTTCAACAGGATGTAAGTTAAAGAACACCAGCCAGTGATCTCTGTGACAGTTTACTAAATGCCCAGAGGAAATCTGTACTGTACATCCCATGCTCATGTTCGTTCTTTAAATGTTTTTGTTTTTTTTTTTACTTGAAGGAGCTAATACAACAGCCCGATACCAGCAGCAGACAGTAGGGATGGGTGATAACACAGTTATTGCTAATGATACGATGCCAAGTATTTTCTTGATACTGGTCTAACCTTGTGGGTCAAGGGATTTCAGTAAATAGATGTATAAAAACTTGTTTGAAATTTGCCCTAAAGGCCAAGCAGGACACCTGACACACATGGGGTAGTCTAATAAGCTGCTGTTGCAAGTGTTTTGATGCAAAACAATAAAAAATATTTGCATAACAGCATCAATACCCACATTTGTGCTGACTCACTATCAAAAAAATCAATACTTTGATACTGATATTCCCATCCCTAACCAACAGCCTTAGGAGAGATTTAATTAATGCAACAAAGAGGAGGTGATGCAATGTTTTCTCTCCAGCCATCAAACAAAACTTGTTTTTATTTAACATGGGAAAGACCTACAATCTGTAATGTATGTTTTATTGACCTGTGTCAGATATAATGAAGATGTTTCCCTGTGCTCCTTCAGAGACCTGAAGCTGGACAACATCCTGCTGGACGCTGAGGGCCACTGTAAACTGGCAGACTTTGGCATGTGCAAAGAGGGCATCCTGAATGGGGTCACCACCACCACCTTCTGTGGGACCCCAGACTACATCGCCCCAGAGGTGACACCCCACACAGAACACAGCACCATAATACATCTCTGACAAGCATCCTAACACAGATCTATAACACAGCACCATAGCACAGCACTGTAACACTGTAGCACAGGATCATAACACCGTTCTATTACACAGAACCATAACAAAGCTCTGTAACTGCACTGTTACGCCACTGTAACGCTGTAACACAGTACTGTAACAGATTATATCACTATGTCAAGCAGAAAGAAAACATGATATTTCTGATGTAATGCTGACTGATATATATGTGTAGATCTTTCAGGGCCCTCTGTGGACCAGTGGGCCCTGGGAGTGCTCATGTATGAGGTGATGTGTTCTAATATTGTGTCCGTGTGTATGTTGTATAGATCCTACAGGAGCTGGAGTACGGGCCCTCTGTGGACTGGTGGGCTCTGGGTGTGCTCATGTATGAGATGATGTGTGGACAGCCGCCTTTTGAGGCAGAGAATGAGGACGACCTGTTTGAGTCGATCCTCCATGACGACGTGCTGTACCCCGTGTGGCTCAGCAAAGAGGCCGTGGCTATACTCCGAGCGGTAAGGCCCGCCTCCTTCTATGTTTACATGCTCACCTGAAAATCTGATCTGCTTTTGAGTTTTCAGATTATTGAAATGTCATGTCGACAGCGACATCTGAGGTAATCTGGTTTATTTTTTAAGTTAAATTATGCACATTTGACTAATGGGTAACGAATATGACAAAGGCAAATATGACAGAAAATATTAAAGACCTAAAGAGTTATGTATTGTACTGTGCAACAGTAGCTCAGTTGGTAGAGTTTGTCCACTGACCCACAGGTTGGGGTGTGATTCCATCCTCCACAAATGAATGCTGTTGTTGTGACCTTGGGCAAGACACTTAACCCACCTGTAGGTATGAATGTGTGTGTGAATGAGTACTTTGAGTGCATTGAAGGTGGAAAAGCACTATATAAAAATGTCACCATTTACTATTTTGTCCTCCAAATACAACAGTTACTTCAAAAATCCACTGATTCACATAACACCAGGTTTTTGATGATCAAATTTCTCTACAGCAAATATCAGATCCAATAATGCGTTATGTGATTATTATAGTTATCAGATTTGGACAATTTAATCCTGATCTAAAATCTAAGAGCCCTTTTCAAAATGATTAATAATGCAGCTCCACCTCCATTGAAAAATGTATTTATCTCCCTGATCTACTTCTGTCTACTGTCTGTAGATCTGAATAATTTTACTAGAAATTTGAAAATGCACATTTTATATAATCCAGTGTGTCCACATCAGTTTAGTTCATTTGTTGTGTATTCACTGTAAAGACTTCCATATAATGTTTTTTAATACCTGTATGAAACATCACGTTTTGGAAAACAGTTTATTGTATTTTGCTGCTAATGTTAATAATGATCTAAATTAGTCTTATAATGTCATTGTAATGAAATATGTCATTTTAATGTCTGTGCAGCAGTAGTTAAATCAGGTACAAATCATCTTTTCTTTTGTAAGATTAATTTGTATATGGCCCCTGAGAAATAAAGAATAAATAAATAAAAATAACTAAATACAAATCCATTATATGTCTCTAACTGCCCATTTCATCAACAAAACTGTTTCCAAAGTCCTGCAAAGAGACGGCAAAAAAGTAATAAATGATTAAGTTAATGTTACTAATCATAAAACAGTGACATCAAATACAAGCAACAACATAAAACTGTAATAAATTTATAAAACACACACACAGCCAGTTGTGCTGAGCTCCAACTAACTGCTAAATGTCTCTCCCCACTCTTCACCCCATCTCACGCAATGCTGTTCTTGATATAGAAAGTGCATTTTTTATTTATTTATTGATTTTTTCAGTATCCCCATGACGATAATTAGGTAAGACATGACAATCCTTCAGAAGTGTAGCTGCTTTTGGTTAGACTGAAGTGTTGAAGTGGGGCCGATGGGCTGTAAACCAAACATAAATAAACTGTTGTACAATTTAGTTTGGAAATTTCTGAGCACGAAACTGTATGTTTTATCAATCAGTAAGATATTTGTGTTTCGCCTGCAGTGTGTTTTTTAGATTTACAGTGGTGAAGAGGACTCAGCTACATTTACACATTAACTTCAAATTTTAAATAAAGATTATTACTTTTCCCAAATACTTTTTTACTCTTACACCGTCTAGTTGTATAATTTTGAAGCAATGTTATTCTTACTTCAGTACAATTAGTGGATACTCTGCCCACATCTGAAGCTTTTAGGACAAAGTGATGAATAACTTTATAAACTGTTGCGATTGCTCCACCTCCCTGTTTGTGAATGCAGAGGCTGTATTGTACAAACCTGTGGTCAGCTTGTGGTAAAAGAATGAACATGTTCTGCTCCTGATCCAAAACCACACGCAGCATTCTGACTTCTACCACAGACCTACTTTCATTTGTTGTTTTGCAGGACTACATTCCAAACATAGCCTTCTATTCCGTCTGATTTATGTGTATTTGTTTTGGTTTGGGTCCATGAGAAATCACACAGGTATATGGTGCCAAGTGAAGTGCGGTGACCTGGTCTGCAAGTATGTCATGAGTTTGACCCATAGACTGTAGAAGAAGTAGACTAAGGCAGTATGACATCACCCATAGTGTTCAGCTCCAGTCAAATGAAGCTCATCGAGGCTACAGCAGTTCCAGGGGTGAATTTGGGGCAGAGTTCCATATCTGTAATTCCGACCACAAGTATCATAGCAACCAATGAGCCAATCTGGAGTGAGGCTGTTGAACGTCTCTTCTTGTACGCACCGCTGGTTTAGCAGGGAGCGGGCGCTTAGGAACGTCATCAATAAAACCTGTTACTAATGCTGCTGGGAGCGACCTTGGGGGAAGAAGTTGGGATGGGAGACAGCCGGCTCTGGTGCATACTGTTGTTGTGTCCTTCAGTGTCCAGATAAAAAACACAGGAGACTTTTTTGAGTAAAAAGAGAATTTTGTGAATGGAACATGGGCCAGTCTGCTCCTCTTGTTTCCTCTTGACAGGAGATGCAAATTCAATACAAACTAATAAAAATACATAAATTATGCAAAAAAGATAAATGCCATACTAAGGATTGGAACTTCAGTCCACACTATGGAACATTAAAGTCAAAGCATCAAATATCTCTATAGTGACAAAGTGGTCAGTCACTCAGGTGGACCAATAGGAGATCAGATCACACTTACATAATATTTTGTTGTTGCCGTCCAACAGTAGGACATGTTTCGCACATCAGTGCAGTGCAGTCGCATGCTTGCTTAGTTCCTCGGGGCCCTTGCTGCTATGCCCTTGTGTCCCATGTTCCTGTGTGCTTCCTGTTGACCACAGCTATCCCCCAGTGTCCCCTCAGTGTGTGGTTTGTGCGTAGGCGTGTGTCCGTCTGTGTGTATGAAATGCCCCTTGTTGTCAGTTTGTTTATTTGGGCTTCCACTTTTTCCATCGCGACCCCTCCGTTTACCTTGGCAGTTTGTCCGGCTCTGCTGCAAAGCCTTGTGGGAAAGTGCAAGAGTGTTTATTCTGCAGAGGGGCTGAGTGACTAGCAGTGCTTGGAAGGACTCTGATCGGAGGATTGGGGAAAGTCATGTGACCTCTGGAGTCTGAACTTCAAATCTGTATGAAGTTAAATTGGCAGTACTCCATCTCTCTCCATGTATTTTGTCCCAGTACAGATTTATTGTAAAAGAATTAAAAACAAAATGAGGCCACTGTGCGCTGTCTGCATCACAGTCTGTATAAAAAAGTGAGTGTGACGTCACCCACAGTGTTTGGCTCCAGTCAAATGAAGCTCATCGAGGCTAGAGCTGTTATAGGGGCCAATTTGGAGATAAGCTGCATATGAGGAAGTCTGACTGCAAGTATCATAGCAACCAAAGAGCCAATCCAAAGTGAGGCTGTTGAAGGTAAGGTACCTTCCCGCGCCTGCACCGCTGGTTTAGCAGGAAGCTTTGACTCTTGTGAGCTTTAAGCCATGTTATAATGTTGTTGCCTCCTCAAAAACAGACCTGGAGTTGTGTTTTGTTTCATTCACACGTTTGAGTAACACTTTATTATTAGTCAGTCTACATCTCCAAAGCTCAGAATGCTCTGTTCCACCTTGTGATGTCTTAGCAACTTACCTAAGCTTAGCTCACTGCTATTATTTTCAGGTTTATTCAAACTGCTTTACTCTTCAGTGTACCAGAAGAGGCCAGTCCAGTCTCCTGGGGTCAGAAAATATATTTCACACACACATTGTGTTAAAGACGGGGTATATTACTTCTATGGGGCATTAACTACTAACATAAAACATATTTACAATGTACAACATATTTTATAAGTTTCGCTTTCAATTTTGATGTCCTAATGCTACTGGACATATCAGGTTACATTTATGGATAATTGTCATGTGGGAGTATAGATGACGTTGGCTTGTGGGCGGAGCCTTGGACAAAATCTTACACTTAACAGCAAGGAGGGTTTGATTAGGGCCCGGGAGAGATCACTAGATTACTCAAACATGTATGGATGACACCTAAAACCTCTTCAGGCATGTTTTTGATGAGGGAACAACATTATAACATGGTAGAAAGCCCCAAAAAGTTGATTTTGCATAATACCCCCCTCTTTAATTTGTACTACTGGAAATGCAAAGGCAAATGTTCAAATCAGTCTAAAGTAAAAAGTAATTTTCACTATGTAACCTTTTGGTGGAACGTTCATCATCTGCACGTCTCCATGAAGATGTTAATGCTTTGCTTGAAATGTTACACCAACATGCATTATCGACATTACAAACTCTCCAACCATGTGGCATATGCAGACAATAAAACACCTCAACTTGACAAATGTAAAATAATAAATAAATTAAATGCCTTACTGCGTCACATTCCAGGTAAAGCACATGTCCCTCAAATCAGGATAAAGGTAGACATGTTTGAACAATTATACTGAAAATATCACAGGTAATTAGATTAGGACCTCAGGGACCGGCCTCCTGCTGTAGTACTGGTTTAGACCTGGTTTACTTCTAGTTTAGACCTGGTTTAGTCCTGGTTTAGACCTGGTTTAGACCTGGTTTAGTCCTGGTTTAGCCCTGTATTATTCCCGGTTTATTCCCACTTTAGTCACGTTTTTTTTCCCAGTTTAGTCCCGGTTTAGTCCTGATTTAGTCCTTGTTTAGTCCCAGTTTAGTCCCAGTTTAGATGCGGTTTAGACCTGATTTGGTCCTGGTTTAATCCTGCCTTAGTCCCGGTTTAGTCCTCATTTAGTCCCGGTGTATTATTTGATTTGATTTTAATGTCTTACTTATTCTGTAAAGCACTTTGAATTACTTTGTGGATCAATTGTTCTATATAAACTTACCTTACCTTGCCGAGGATATAGAAAACTTATACTGATGCTATACTCAGGCTAACGGAATATAGCATAAACAAGCTAAACATGTCCCTCTTTGCTTTATTGCGCTTCAGTCCCATCATTATAATTGTTTTCCAAATGCGTCGTCTAATCTTTCACTCGTCTGCAGATAATAGCACAATGTTCCTGCTGTAAACAAGTCCAAAAATACACAGACACTTCATTTACAGTTTAAGTTTAATAATAATAATAATAATAATAATAAAACATTATAGGAGATGAGGTCACGTATTGTTCCGTCTTGTGTCTGTCTACGCTATTCATTTCCTTATAATTAAGTCAAAGGCGGAGCAATATTTAGTGAATAATTCTTAAACGTGTTGGCTATTTTCAGATAAATAAACCCCCCCATACGTCTTTTTCACAGAAGAACTGAGAATGTACTTTACTTTACAGCTCATTAATAACGTAATAATAACATGATAATAACAGGAATAGCTCGGTAACTAACAACTACAAATGGACATAGCTAAAAAACCGTAGCCCCTCTCTCACCCTACGTGATCCTAGTGTTTTTTATTTCACTATTGTGTCTGTAAATCAAGTTATGAACATTAATAACAGATGACTCAAGCACCTTCTTTCCCTGAAGTTACTCTCGCTAAATCCATTTCTTCTACAGTTTATGGGAAATGCTTTATTCCCTGGTCATTTTGAGTCTCCATGGTGGGTTCAGCTGGGTGTCCTGCATGATTTTGTTCCTCTGTAATAAAAGGCTTATGATTTCAGCAGGGGTGTAGCAGCAAATTCTGGGTCCTAAGTAAAAATCATCTTGGGGGCCCGCACTACATATTAACTTATGAAAAATGCATATTACTGAGTTTGTTTGGGCGTGTCCCTGCACTGGCCCTGGGTAAATTTGTATTTTTTTGGCTACACGATAAGATTGTAGTCTGTCGAAGGTTGAATTAATAACTTGTGTGACTCGTTACAGGTGCAAACTAACAACTAATGTGTTTCATTCTGCTGTTTATTTGTTGCAGCTCATGATTTTTAACAATATTGTAGATTTTGTGGTTTTGTGGTTTAAATCTGCTCTTGGGTTTTTGTATCAGTGGCATAAATGAGTTTCGGTATTATCATTTATGGTCTATATTTACTTATGTGTTATCGTGTACAGACCTATGAGCAGTTGAGAGAAAATTTTAGTTGAACCATCATTGTATCTTGATGGAAACTGTTGAAAAAGGGGGTAGGAACTTGTACTTTACCAGCTGCTTTTTCGGTTCTGACTTCTGATTCTGATCCAAAAGCAGTGTAACATCAGAAAACAGTGTAATATGGGCCTGTTAATGTTTGTGTTTTGTGTTTGTAGTTCATGACAAAGAGCCCTCACAAGCGGCTGGGCTGTGTGGCGAGCCAGGGCAAAGAGGAGGCCATCAAAGAGCAGCCGTTCTTCGCAGAGATGGACTGGACCCTGCTGGAGCAAAGGAAGATCACACCACCCTTCAAACCTCGGATTGTGCGTGCTACTGCTAATATGTTGTAATCAGGCTTTTGGGGAATTTTATATCTTATTTTCAAACAGGAATTACTGAGTTTTTAGAATATGATCTTATATCGTTTCCATTTTTAAAGGGCCCATCTTAGGCTATTTTTTAAAATCTCTGTTCTGATGTTGTTTCCTCATCACAAACAGACCTGGAGTTGTGTTTTGTTTCATTCACACCTGTCACCAACATCCATATTAGCGCTAGAATCTTGTGTTTGCTTACCTCAGTTTTATGACATTCCTCACTATGTTTATTCTAATGTTGTAGAAAACCAAACGGGACGTGAACAACTTTGACCAGGACTTTACCCGTGAGGAGCCAGTTCTGACCCCAGTGGAGGACAACATCATCAAGCAGATCAACCAGGATGAGTTCAGAGGGTTCTCTTACTGTGGGGATGAGACAACAGCCTGAAGAGAACCCAAAGAACCTAAGGAACCTGAGGAACATCCCACACGCACATACTCATAGGACAGAGGAGGAGCACTGGTAAATGAATGAGATCTTTTCCTGGGACCTCTGGAGCATTTCTCATCCTCAACTGCCCAAGAATGATTGAACAAGTTCTCTTATATGAGGGGGTACTATGCAAAATCGACTTTTTGGAGCTTTTGTACCATGTTATAACGTTGTTCCCTGAGCAAAAACATGACTCAAGAGGTTTTAGATGTCGTCCATGCATGTTTGAGTAATCTAGCGATCTTTCCTTGGGTTTTATTCGAACCCTCCTCACTGTTAGCGGCAAGATTCTGTCCAAAGCTTAATCCATGTTACCACACAACGATCCATAAATATACAAAAGCAGAATGCAAAAGAATACACTATGACTTGACAAATCTGATGTGATGTGCAGTAGTTTCATTAGTGGGACACATGCTGATTGTTGTGTGTGTTATAGATAATACCAGCCATGTGTGCCAAGATGTTTAAGATTACATAAACCATTGCCACCCTACACCACAGGCCTACATATATTTTTCCCATAATAATATTTTTATGTAAGCATGTTAATGATCTCTGTTGTAGTCATTGTGTTGGAGCACACTCGGGAGTACAGGGAGGCTCTGCAGGGATTTCACTCTGTTATCAAGCTGCAGTGTAAGGTGATACAGAGCATTCAGGAGGAAAACAACACGGTGCCTGGTTTAAGCTAAGCCCAAATAGGTCAGTTAAAGGTTTATAAGTCAGATATGTCCACTACTGCCCACGAATGTCGTGACTAAATACACGACCATTTTATTTTTTTTGCTTTTTTCTTTATTTTCATCATTATTCACATTGTAGATTCTCACTCAGAGTAGTAGTAAACACAAAACGTCTGAAACTGAAAACATGTTTTAGATTTTATAAAATATCCACCCACTGCTTTGGTCACTGCTTTGGACTCTTGGTGTTTCTTGACCCTGAGGCTCAGCTGTGAAGTGAAAAACATTTCAGGAGACTTCATCATGAAGCTCATTGAGAGAAGCATAAGGGTTTGAGCTGTCCACAAAATAAAGTGTATCTACTTTGAGGATTTGAATATAACATATATATTTTCTCATTCTCAGTTTATGGACAGGCCTCATGTGAAAGAACCTCCAGTTCACTCACTGAGCTGCAGAGGCTGGAGTTTAGTGAGCATTCAGATCAGAGAGAGTCCTTTTAGGTTTAAATCAACTGGGTTACAGCATTGGAACTGGCAACCCAAATGAGAGAGTCATGTGAGGCTCATTCTGCTTTCTGATTGGACAATCATCTTGAAACAAAACACCAAATAAACAGTTTTTGTAACTAAGAATAAATCAACATTATACTTGTTATGAATAAAATCTATATCAATGGGGTTGATTATGAAATTTAAAATCAAAATGTTACATACCGTTCCTTTAACAGAGTGTTTTTGAAAAAGAGTTTAAAAGCAGATTAACTGAATCACAAGAATAACAGAATAACCAGAATAACCAGTATAACAATATTTTCATAATAGACAATAGCTGAAGTTGAGTGTTGTGTCACCAGCTCATCCACTGAGAAAATAAAAGTCACTCAGAGAGAAAGTTTGTGAACCTGAACCCATCACAGTGAGGTGCACTACAGAAGACGTGAGCTTTATTTCCCTATTACCCGATTACATCCTCATTTTGACCTCACCGCAGGTTTGGGTAGATAGTCCATCCCTGTTCAGTAATTCGGATTTCTACACACATGTTCTGAAATGTTCTTAATATTTCATTCTTTTCTCATATTCGGTCTGATTAGGACAAAGAGTCATAAATCATAAATGAGATGTTATGTTCATAGTGAGTCTGGACTTCAGAAGTATTTTCACAGAAGTTGTAGTTCTGTACATTCTGCTCCTTGGATGTTGTTTGCACTGACCATTAAACCATGTCTGTTTTGCTTGTGCCAGCTCTATAGTTATAATATCTGACATTCGTGGATCATTATGTTATAATTTGCACATTTTAAATTAATCTAAAAACGACTTAATAAAAGAAACAAGAAACTGCGGTGCCCAATGGGAACTGATGTTGCCTTAAACGTCATCACAACAAAGCGCTGCATGCTGTCGGCGCCCCCTATGGATAGCTGCACGTCACACTTTTTTGTGCGAAAATCACTATGCGACGCTGCCGAGTCCTATCTCCAATTAAGAAAATAAAACTGGAGAAAAAGTGCGTATGTCACAGTGGCCGTGTATCAGTGGAGGTCAAAACGGGGGTAGATCAGCAAAATAAGAGATTAAAGATTAATCAAACATGAATCACTCCAAATACAACTTCAGAGGCTCAATGAGAAGAAACAACTAGAACATGGTTAAAAGCTCTGAAAAGTCCATTTTGCACCGGTACACAATTCAGCCTTGCAGCCAGAAGGTCCTGGGTTCAAGTCCTGGGCGACACAAGGTCTTTCTCTGGAGTCTGCATGTTCTCCCTGTGTCATAGGTTTTCCTTACTATAAACCCAGAATTCCAAGGCTTCATGCAACTTTCCTGCTTAAACAAAGAACCTGACAGTGATTTCAGTTGTGCTGTGAATATGCCGTCTGAAGACAAGGCCCGTGTGTCCTCCTAAACATGTCAAGACATTTAAACATGTCTGCATAGCGGCTCTGTATACGCAAAACCCTGTTATGTTTGGCCCTCAGCCAGATGCTACGGTAATGCTAACCACTCCATCACCAGACACTTTACACTTCATTTAGTGGGACAATTTTCAATCATTCAAAGCAATGGAGTCCTGGTATTGTAGGTAGAGTAGAGACCTGCATACCTGCTCTTCTCCAGAGGTCCTCCATGTTTCCAACGTGTTCCGGTTTGTAAGCATTAAGGCGAGACGCGGCAGGTCAACGCCAAAATGTCTTACACGTAGGGACGTCAGTTTGAAATTTCTTCTGTAGTTTTTTTAAATGCAGTGGTGGAAGAAGTACTCCATTCTGTTACTTAAGTAAAAGTATAGATACTGGAGCAAAAAATAAATAAAAGTGAAAAAAACATGAAAAAATCTATTTAAGTAAAAGTAATAAAGTACCTGTTTAAAAATGTACTTAAAGAGTAAAAAGTAAGTATTTGAAGCAGATTTTGAGATCTTATAAGGCTTCAATTGTGGTAATTTTGTTCAACAGAAACACCTGAATCAATCGGGGTTTTTTTTATATTTTTGTTTGCTCAAATTATGAACGTGTTAAAATAAACCCTCAGCCTTTTTAGCGGGTCTCAAACTATTAAAAAATACTTTTACTTTTCAGTCCGGTTAAAAAAATATAGTGGAGTAGAAAGTACAGATATCTGCTCTCAAACGTAGTGAACGTAAAGTAAAAAGTATCCACTGTAAAATGTACTCAAGTAAAGTACAGATACCTAAAATGTTTAACATAAGTACAGTACTTTACTCCTTTTACTTCGTTGCCTTCCACCACTGTTTGAATGTAAGTAAAAGTGTATGATGACTTTTTCATGGTGTAATGTTTTCATATAAATATGTAAAAATGGCCATAATGTAGCAGTATGGGACATTTCAGTCAGAGCCAGGTTTAAATTTTTTAATTTTGTTAGCGTCCTATTCAGTGTTTGAGTAAACTAGAGCGTAAAAGACTAAAGTTTGGTGTGTATAGGTGTGCTTTAAGGGCTGATCCTTTATTAAAGTGAAAACGTTTGGCTGCTCATCCAAGCCACGGCTTGGATGAGCAGCCAAACGTCTTCGCTCCTACAACTTTTTGTCCAGTTACAAAATAAAATTTTTCTTTTACTATGGATCAAACCTGGACGACAGAGGGATTACACAGACTGATCTTTACATCCCTTTAAATATCCCTACTCATTGATAAAACATCTTTAGCAGCAGACGGTTTCGCAGTTTCCATATGAAAGCTTGACCAAACTGACCAAAAAACAAAACAAAAAAAAACTGAAAAGAAAGAATTTTGCCAGTCTCTCCTTAATGCCACTGAACGTTTGACATGTTTTTATTTTTATTTCATCCAATAAACAGTATTAAAGGTGTGTGTTTGTACAGTCTTCTGGTTTGTCTTTTGTGTTTTTGTCCCGTGTGCCAGACGTGCTGTACAGGGAGGAGCATGTTGACTTTGAGAGCTGAATAAATAGTAAAAATTAAATGTGTCGTATCCGTGAGGAGGAGTTGTGAGTGTTTATTTCATATTTTAAGTGTGCGTGAACTTGGTGTGACGGGTGCGACAGGTGAGTGGTATCAGAGTCTCGGTGAAATGTGGTGAGACCGGTTCTGGAGCTACAGAAGCGAAGTTAGCTGTAATTAAAGGTGCTGTACCTGATTTGATGACATGAAAAACAGAACTAGTTCATTTTAAACAGTTTGCATTGGTCCAACTAACATGCTAACGTGCACTTCCTGATATTAAATGCTTTCTAATCCATGTAAAACCAGAACTAGTTCAGAGTTCAAGAGTTTTGTAGTCGTCCAAAGTTATTCCTCACTTACCTTATGCATTCAGAACATCCTAATTATTCAACACAATGAGTTTATAAGCGCTTTTCACAACTCTCAGACACCAAAGCTGTCGCGGTAATGTTAACAACTAGCATGCTAACACACACTTCCTATCATCAGACAAACACTTTATAATCCATGTGAAAAAAGAACTAGTTCATTTCAAACAGTTTGCAGTGGTTCAAAGTTATTCCTCAATTACCTTATGCATTCTAATTATTCACCATGATGAGCTTATAAGCAATTTTCACAACTTTCACTGGCCAGAGCCGTCACAGTAATGTGAACACACATTTCCTGATATCGGACACTTAAACGCTTGAAAAATATCTAGTCTAGATATTCTTTCACTTGGCTGAGTTCCACGTCCTCTAGAAAATGGATGGACTTGTGTAATAACAGAATTATGAATATTATGAAATATTATGAATATTTATAGTTGCTATTCTTGGCCTGTCACAGTGTACTTCACATACTTTATACTGTGCATGGCAGGAGTGCAGCTCTAGTGTTGGAGGGTCTAGTATAATGACTGCACTCCATTATAATTCAAAGAGTAGTGAAAAACCTCTGACACATCCCAAAATATGACCACGTATTTTTCTTGAAAAATAAATTTATTATTATTATTATTATTATTATTATTATTATTATTATTATTATTATTATTATTATTATTATTATTATTATTATGGTGTTGTGTTTATGACTTGTTCCCATGGACTCTTTTGAGGTCGTCTCACCTCAAGTGTGTTTGGACCATCTGAAGCCGGGCCGTGAGAGGAGAGTCTGTGTGAATATAACAACATACATAACTGGAATAAAGTGTAATATATATGAATAAAGACAAAGACAGAAATGTGTGCAGCATCTCCATGGTAACAGTCAGGCTCATAATGAAGGCTCTTGTGTAACGCTCACAACACACTCTTTTTTAAAAGACATACACTACATATTTTTGTGCATTTCATTTAAAGAACACTTGATCAAAAAAAGTTGTATTTTTGCTTTATCCATGCTTGTTTCATTAATCCAGTGGAATTTGCATGTTCTGTTCCAGGTATTAGCTGCATCAAACTGAAATGCCAATTCCCCATGTTTAGTCCTGGTTGAGTCCAGCAGGAGGCTGGTCCCTGACGTCGTGTGTGAGATGGTTCATATGGCACGAACAGAGACATGGGCAAATTATGGCGCGAGGGCCACACAGAGCCCTTTGGGCTTATTAATCCGGCCCGCTGAGTGTGACCAAATTATATTAAAATAGGTAAGGGTAAACCTTGTTCAAAGTTTTTCTGCTGTGTTTATAACAATTTGTACAATGAGCCTTGCATATTCATGCTTTGGTACATGTTACAGACCAAATCTCTAATGTAATGTGTGTGTGTATATATATATATATATATATATATATATATATATATATATATATATATATATATATGCTGAATAGTTGTTATGATTTGAACCTGCTCCATTTTGAAAAAATGTTCTGTTGAAACATGTAACTGAGCAGAGCGAGGTTAGTTTACTTAAATGTACAAGAATTTTGAAGAAAGAGCTAGATTGAGCTAATGTGAAATAAAGTATCATTACTAAAAATGTTTTTTAAAAATCTCACAGATTTGGTTTTACTTTCTTTGATTTGTACAGAATCTAACAATACATTAAAATTTTTTTTATTTTATTTTTTTTTTCAGACAGATGCATTTATTTAAAAGACCTAGCCTACATACAGAAACTGTAAACAATAGCTGTTTACAGTTTGAGTGTAGTTAGCTCCTCCCTTCAGACACATATAAGGCAGTGTCCAGCAGTAATCTGACCACAACTGAAGAAGCAACTTGGATGACAGTCTTCACTCTAAAACTTTTTGTCCAGTTGACAGATTTTACTTTTGGCTTTTACTATTTATTAAAAAAACAAACAAAAAATATTATAGGTATAGGGCTTTATTTTTCACAAATATCTCCTGGGACTCTTTTTTGATATTTAAGAAGGTGAAAAGTAAACCAGATGTTCAGATATTGCAGAGTTAAGGCTAAATCTGCTCTATCTATACTCTTTACAATAACACCAGTGCCAGGAAGGGTCACTAATGTTTAATCGGATTAGTTTTAAGTTAAATCATTGTCTACGATTTCATTGAATGGTAATAAAATAAAATCTGATATATAAGCAATAACATATCCATGGAGACAAGAGGAACTTAACACTGACTGATTTGTTGGTGTGTGTGGGACAGGTGACTTTTTATCTGTTACATGTTCTTGCCAATAGCATCTTTATATGTATTTTACTGTGAAATTGTGATGCTGGATGTAATATCAAGAATGGTCAGTGGATCAGATGGAATTCTACACACTGATGTGTTGTAAATAATCCAGTTGAAAAAAATACAATCTGATGTTTTTTAAAAATAAGATTTATTACACAATGGGAACGGAGCAAAATGAGGGTGTGTAGTAGATAATAACACATTTCCTTTAAAAACACCTTCAAAACCAAGAACACTGTGCAAGAACAAGTCAAATATTAAAACAGAATAAAAGACACATTATAAATCATCTTTTTTTGTAAGTTTTATTTTTGTTTATTTTGAGGGGTTGGGGTGGGGGGCTGTTAACTAAATGGTTTTGTTTGGGCTTTTAGTTGTTGGGATTAGATTTTGTTTTGCCAGACTCCAGACTCCTGACCCTAGAACAGATCGTGAATCTCATATAGGTCCATGGTCTGTACTCTCAGGTCAGACTACAATTATATAATCTCTCCCTGTATTCAAGTCCCAGTAGTCAAGACAGTTTTTTTGTTAGTTTTTTGGGGGGCAGAGGGAGGGGGGGTTCTTCCATATGCTTGTGTTTATGTGTGTGTGTGTTTGTGTGTGGGTGTGTGTCTTTACTGGACTTTGGCTGCGAGCTTCTGATAGGCAGCGTGGCACTTTTCCATTACGACCTTGAAAACTGATCGCTCGTCCTCGAGTCTCTTCTCGAGCTCTTTGACCTTTGCTTCTTTGTTGTTTCGGTCACTTCGCTGCTGGGCCAAATCAGATTTCACTTTCACCACCAACGTCTCCAAGGAGTTCTTCTCAGCCAGGAGTTTTTTTGGATTTTTCTTGCTCCCGTTTGAGCTCATCTTGGAGTCCTTTTACTTCAGCTGCTGGCTGTGCTCCTACTTTGTGGATTTGATCTTTAATTTTGTTATTTTCCACAATGTAGTCACTTATGGTGATCTTAGATTGGTGTAATTCCCAGATATTTCTGTCCAGGCGAGTCTTAAAAAAGGCCTTCTCCTTCTGTAAACGCTCTAGCTGGTCCTTGAGCTCTTTTACTGAGTCCAACTCCATCTCACACTGGACAGCCTGCTCCACTTTGGCTTTCTCGATCAGTGGGACTCCTTTAGGGTTGGAAATATGGGCCTCCAAGTCTTCAACCTGCCTCTTTAGCTCCTGGTTACTGCAAATCAGAATGTTGCTTGTCCTCTGCAAACGTTTAATCTCCTCTTTCTGCTTGTTAAAGTCGTTGAGGAGATTTTCATATTTCTGTCTGTCCCTTTTGACTTGACCCTGGCGAGAAGTATTCATGGAGGGCTGCTGCTCCTGATGACTGTTCCTGGAGGTCTCTTTCAGCTTTTTGTTCTCCATCTGAAGTTTCTTGAGCTCCTCTTGTAATTGTTTTACCAACATGTCTGAGTCCATGTTGATATGAGTCTTTCAGTGCTTTCAGTTCTTTCTTCACACTGGCGTTTTCTGCTTCGAGTTTGGCCACTGTCTCCAAAGCTGCCTTCACTTCTTTTTCCATGTGTCTCAACTGCTTTGTTGAGGATGGAGAACTCCTTTCCTGTTCCGTCTCCATTAGAACACCACCTAATTTCAACTTCTGTACTTTTTCCATTGTGCCTAAATACGGCTATGAATGTTGAAAAAAGTCTTTAAAAATGGGGCTATAAACCGTTAACTGTGCACTAATTTGTCAGCTGTGTTATATAAACCGCTAACTGTGCGTTAATATCAGGTGGTCTCTGCTCTCTGCTCTGTGACTGTCTTCACCAAAGTCTTATCGAATACTCGTGTCTTTCACTTACGGTGTAGCCTCCGTGGACCGCATAGGCCGTGCCGAAATGGGACAGGTCTAGCCCACAGAGTCACCCAGCAACCGAGACACGCTGCTAATGCTAAAACAAATGCTAAGCAAATGTGAACGTTAGACACATGCACCACACATATTATGTACATGGATCAATTAAAAAGCTTACGCTCTAGTGATCAAATAGTTGAACCATGAGACCAAGATATTAAAATAAATGTCATCCAAATCTTATGACTAAAAAGACAAACATTAAAATTAGTGTAATGTCTATAAATGTGATAAATTTGACAATGTTCTTTTGAGACAGGCCTTGTCGCACCGGAAGTTAAGTAATTGCTCTTTAAATGCAGCCGATGAGGTGTGTCACTGTTGAACTGGGACATGGCTATAGTTTTAATTTGACATGTGTCCTGTGTGCTTGTGTTTTTGAGTTTTACTTCTTGTCTGTTGATTTCTGCCCTCCCTCATGTGTTCCACCTGTTTCTTATTTCCTGGTGTATTTTAGCCTCATGTTTCTCCTTGTCCTTTGTTGATGTACAGTTGTCTCTCGCTATAACGTGGTTCACCTTTCGCGGTGTTGCTGTTTCGCAGATTTTTTCTTAGTGCAATTCTGCATGCTTTTTACAGACTGATTGGTTAAGGGACATGCCATGTCTCCTGCACAGTACAGAATGTGTTCAGGCAAATTTACATAAATGTTAGATCACAGCGTGACTCTTAAGTGCTGTATGTTTGCAAGTTTTCTACCCGACAAAACCCACAATGTTGATGAAATGTTCTGCACCGACAATTTTCAGAAACGCTTTGGACTTAAAAGTGTTTCTCTGCACAGAGAGGTGCTTCTGCAAATACCGCTGGAGCAGAGGCACGTGAACAACACATTTAAAGTGTTCATCGAGGAAGAGGGATATAATCTACGAAGGTTTGACTTTTGAGAGTGTTTAAACAAGAGAGAAATGTGAGAAAAAGTTGATGCCTGTCTGAGAAAAGTGTCTAAAGTGTGTGGTGAGAAGTTTTACAGCCTTAAAACATAAGAATTGTAAAAAATAAAGCTGACTACTTCGCGGATTTGGCCTATTGTGGGTTATTTCTAGAACGTAACCCCCACGATAAACGAGGGACCACTGTATTGTCATTGTCTAGTCCTGCTGTTTGTTAATTTTCTGTGATTCTGTGAGATTGGACTTGTTTTTTTTCTTCCCCAGTGCTATTTTGTTGATTAAATTACTGTTATTTAGCTTTAGTTTTGTATTTTGATAACATCCTCGTGACAGGATCATTACTAAAGGTCCGGCCCCTCTGTCAAATTTTAGAACCCACTGTTGCCTGTGTGTCAAAACGTTTGCCCACCCCTGATCTAACGTGTGGGAGATGTACTTTGGTGCTAGGCCATGGAGATAGAACAGACTTTAGAGCAGAGCTGCTCTAAGTCTGGTTTTGACAGTAAACTTTAGATTTTTGCAATGTTTTTAGATGGTAAAAAGCTGCAGATGTTATTGATTTGATGTGGCTGTTAAAGTTCAAGTCTGAGTCCATTATTATCCCTAGATTTCCAGCCTGATCTGAAGGTTTTAGAGAGAGAGACTGGAGGTGACTGCTGACACTTTCTCTATGTTTCTGTGGGCCAAAGATGATGACTTCAGTCTTGTCTGAGTTTAGCAGAAGAAAGTTGTTTCACATCCACACACTGATCTGTTGGATGCAGTGGCAGAGTGAATCCACTGGTCCATATTCACCTGCTGCCAGTGAGATATAGATCTGAGTGTCATCTGCATAGTTGTGGTAGGACACATTATTGCTGCGTATTAACTGGCCTAACGAGAGCATGTTCACATTTTGCCCAGACTGTGGCATCATAGATAAAACAAATTAAGACATTGTTAAGAAACAAATAAAAATTCAGACTTACAGGTTAAAATTTCTTGATTCATTTTGTTAGCATATATAATACAAACTAAATTTTTTTTATTTTATTTTATTTTATATTTTTTATTATATTATTATATATTTATTTAGTATTTGAGTAAACTAGATCTGGCTGAAAATGTCCCTAAAAATTCAAGGTTTGTCAAATTTATTGGATTTCAGTCTTGTAAGAGCCAGGCTTGGAATTATACATCAACAAATCCTTCTGAAGGATGCATCATATGTGTTCTTTAAGACAGGCCTACTCTGCTTGTATATGCCCTCATCTATGACACTTGTGGGTCATTATGTTATAATTTGCACATTTTAAATCACAATATTCATCTAAAACAACGTAATAAAAGAAACAAGTCCACTGACTTCCGCGTTAGAAAATTGTGTTGCCCAATGAGAGCTGACGTCATTGTGAACGTTATCACAACAAAGTGCCACATACTGTTGACGCCCCCTATGGATAGCTGCACATCACACAAGGGAACAGCCCATTTTTGTACAAAAATTACTACGCAACGCTGCTGAATCCTACGAGTATCACAAATTAAAAACGAAAAATTTTAAAAACAAAGTGCATAAGTCACAGTGGGAGTGTATCAGTGGAGGTGAAAACGGGGGGTTGAAAATAATCAATTAAAGATTGCTCAAACATGAATCACTCCAAATAAAACTGCAGAGGCTCAATGAGAATAAACGATTAGAACATGGTGGAAAAACTGTGAAAAGTCCATTCTGCAGAATAGGTCTGAATTAGGACTTTTTGCCCTTTGCATCAGTAGTTCATGTTTTATAAATGAATAAATGTTTGTTTGCTTCATGTGCTTTTTATAGTATTTAAAGGTGCACTATATGCATTTTCTACTGGAGGGTCCACCTCCTGCTTGTCCCATGGAGATGTTACGGCTTTGCCTGGAATGTCCAACTGTATGGCATTAAACTTGTATGTGTTGAATTACAGGTACCCTCCCCCCTTAGAATTATTGACGCTTTGCTGCTGATGTCATCAACAGTGCCTGGAGGTGTGATGCTAGCTGGGGGTTACAAAACCCTACAACATCTTGCTAAAAGTTCAGGAACAAGAATATATGATCTGACCTGTAACTTGACCTGTTTGTCTCCATGGAGATAGATCTGTTTAATGCCACACTGTGGATCAATTCAGATAAAGAAATTATGACATCTCTACAGAAAAAAGCAGGTAGCAGATCCTCCACTAGAAAAGTTACTTGTGCATTCTAGATATATTTACTTAAGCCTGTTGATTGGGGCACTAACAATATTACACTGTTGTTTCATTCACACATGTTTAACACACAAACCCTGCATATTTAGGCTGTATTCTTCTCTCAGACTGAAAACACCCTATTCCACCTTGTGATGCCATGTGGTAATACAGGAAGTGCTCTGCTGTGTTTTTAAACTCCATACACCTTCACTAGAATAATTAGCATAATTTTAGCCCTGGACTTGCCAAACTCTACTAAAAAAGTAAGGAGCTGTTAACTTGAAAACTACCACTTCAAGACATCACAAGGTGGAATAGAGCATTTTGAGCTTTGGAAATGTAGACAGAATAATAATAAAATGTTACTCAAACATGTGTGAATGACACAAAACACAACTCCAGGTCTATTTTTGAGGAGCCTAATCATGCATTATTTTAGCATAACACATGATTAAAACAGCAGTCTGTAGATGTGCTCACAAGGAAAATCTAGCCTGTTTAATCCAAATCCCAGGTGGACTTTGGGGCATTTGGTGAGATGTTTTCACGGTCTTCTGTGCTGAGGTCCAGCAGAGCAGCTCCTGCACACACCACACACACTGAATACAGGCTGATAAGTGTTAGTGTCCTCCTAGGACCTGGCGTCCTCATATGTGGACAACACATTTTGGGTTGTCTATGCTACAATTCAGATTTTTAAAAGAAGAATACAACAGCATACAAGAACAGCAACAATTTAAATATATTCAATTGTGAACATTTTTAAGAGTTAAGAATGTTTAGAATATTTTTTGTATTTATTTTATTGTTAAGGCACATGTCTTCCTCCTTCTGTCAGCAGCATTTCACATGAGACACATTGTTCCAAGAGGCACAAGTGTTGTTTCTCATTTTGATTTTACATTCAGGACAAATGTTGCTGTGTTCAGGGTCTTAATAAATAGTTTTTGCAAATCATTATTCAAATGTTTTTAAATTATTAAAATGTCCTCATTTGAGGACATTCGTTTTACATCACTTTTCTCAGAAATTACATAATGTAAAAAGACAATTCTTTTTTTTACACTCATCAGGTCCCAATCAGCCCAAATAACAAAGAAATTAATAAAGCATGTCATGCAAGAGCTCGGGTCTTAGGAGTGTATAGAAAACTAACAAATTGCTTTTGCTAATTACATAGGTTACAATTTTGGCCAGGAACAAGGTAAAGTGTAAGCAGTAAACGAAGTAAAAGTAGTGGAGTACAGTACTTAAGTATAATTTCTAAGTATCCCTACTTTACTTTTACTTCCCTACATTGTTTTTTACCATGTTCGTGGTAACATCCCGACAAAAGTTTTCAAGTTCAAGCTTTGGTTTTGAGCAAACAAAAATAAATACAAAAAATTCATACAAACAATGAAGAAATTGATTCGTATTGTTACTCTAGATGTATCATTTTTAATATCAGTACATTTACACTTTAACAAATTATCAACACTTGTGTGGAATACTTTTACTTTTTACTCTTGAAGTACATTTACAACAGGTCTTTAAATACTTTTCCATGTGATACTTTTACCTTTACTTGAGTAAGTTTTTACCTCTGTATCTGTACTTTTACTTTAGTAACAAAATTGAGTTCTTCATCCAGCACTGGGTCCTTGTGGGGGGTTAGTGCTGAGGTAACCCAGACCCATCTGCAGATTTTGAGCTTTGGTCTGGAGTAACTTAGCTGGAGGATTTAACCTATTATGTTTAATTGGTTACATAATGCATGTTTTGTATGCTATTAGTTCTAACCTTACCCAACAATTTTGCTTATGTAGATTCCACCCATGCTTTTAAAAGTGATGAAACAATTTTGGACCGTTGCCATAGCTATTAACAATTCAAACAGCTTTTCAACGGTCAAAAGTTCTTAAAATGGAACATAAAATTGGCACGTCCCGTTGCTTGATCATAAAATTCCGTTCTATTATAATATATAACAATAATATAACGCCATTAGTATTTATCCACCATTTCCCACATTCTTTTCGCGCCTGTTCTCCGTCTCACCTGGGCACGAGCCGCTCACAGTGGGCCTCGCGCGGGGGGCGGGGCTTCAGGAGGGAGCAGCCCTCTCTGCCAATCAGCGCCGGGCCTGGTGACAGCGGCGGCACACACGCGCACAGAGGCACAGGTCACTCAGAGCGCGCTCCCACACTCACCACAGAACCACCGAAGTTTGGACCTGGCACAGACCGACCTACAGCCTCCAAACAGCGGACCAACGGCGTGCACCCAGCGGCCTGCGGACACTCTCGCCCCGGGGAAGCGGCTGTACAATCCTCGGCAGTGTTTCTGAGACTGTACGGCCCCCGACCCCTCGTCTGTCAGTTGACTGTTCGGATGACACGCAGTGAATAACGGTCACGTCGAAGCTTCGTTAAAAAAAAAAATACAAAAACAAAAAAAAAACTTTGCTCGTTCTTTAAACTCTTTTGGACTTACTTTAGCCCGTCGGGAATAACTTTAAAGTCGAGCGGAGGAGCCAACATGACGGCGGACAAGGAGAAGAAGAGGTAAGCGTGTTGAAGTTTTGAGTTTTGTTTATAAATTCGCGGGGATGTGTTGATTGAGTGCGGGACTAGTTGATGGTCTTTCACGGGGGGACCTGTTGCCGCAGCGGGGCATATCACTCCACTCTGCCCGGGCGAATGTTCTCTCAGAGGTCCTCAGAGTACAAAGTATCTTCAAACCCTTTCATTACACAATATACATTCATTTATTGTTATTTGCCTGTTATTAACGCGCAGACCTGTGTATTTTTATTTTTATTTATTTTTAGGCAATATAATTTAAACTATTGATTCAAATTGGAGTTATTTTAAAGTGAGCAACTAGGACCTTTCCATGTATTGCACTACTTTGATTTTATAAATACAGGGCTATATAATAATCAATCAATAGTCAAAAATTAGGCTATTGAGGATCTACTGCTGAATAAAACTGCAAATATGTCCACATTTTCATAACCTGGTTAATAGCTCTTTAATTACTAGGAACTTGGATCAGATATAAAGGTCAATGTCTTCTCAAAATGTTCACAATGTCTTTAAATTTTGGACCTGATTCAGCTCATCTGCTTTGATTGTAGTGTTGCTGCTATGACTCATCCTAAGTGTGATTTTAATTAGTTTTATTTTAATTACTGTGCTGTTGAAACACGCCACAGATATTTTGCTAACAGATTATGAACAGAGTCCTGGTGTAGGTCGTGTTTTAGCATAAAGACAGTGTTTTTATTTGCAGTGGTGGAATGTGACAAAGTAAAAGTAGTGAAGGGCTGTATTTAAGTAAAAAAAAAAAAAAAGGTTTCGGGGTATCTGTATGTTTTACATTGAATACTTTTTACTTTTACTCACTACATTTGAGATAAGGTGTCTGTACTTTCTACTCCACTACATTTTTGAACTGGACTGAAAAGTATTATTATTTTTTTATTATTGTCTGAGACCTGCAGAAAAGCCTAAGGGATTATTTAACATGTTTAGAAAAAATCTCAGTTCAGTTGTTTCTGTCAAGCAAAATTCAGCACAAATCTTTATCAAAATTTCTACATTTGAAGCTTTTTAGGACCTCAGAATCTGCAAAATGTCTGTTTTACTTTTTAAAGTACATTTATAAACAGATACTTTCATACTTTCACTTGAGTAGATTTTTTCATGTGACACTTTTACTACAGCATTTTTTTTAAGTGTTAATTTAATGTGTAAATGTCAACAAGTCTTAAAGCTGTTTATTCAGAGTCATATAAAAAACTTGTTTGGCTTGTTGTCTACTAAAAAAATGATTTGAACTTCAGTCCTCAGTTGCCGACAGCTGAAGGAGCACACGGCAAGGGATGAAAACGTGGAGCTATCACTTTCAAATCAGACTTTTCTTTGAGTAAATTTGCTGTTTGCTTTTCTTACTAAGGAAGGTGTAGAGCTTCCCTCATTTGGGATTTGGACATGATATTCTTGAGCGTGAATAGAGATGTTTGATCATATGTTTTCAATTTATTTCTAGAGGAAGAGCCCAGTGAAACAATACAGAACAATACAAACAAAAACAAATAAAACACTTAACTGCATAGGTCCGTTTAATACATTAAAAACAGTTGCAAGTGTGAGTAGAAATATTGTTTTTTTGCATATCCTTGAAATCTATTCCATTTGTGGGAAGCAAAATAACCAAGAGCATTTTTTCCCATTTCAGTTCTAGTGCAGCCAGTTTGTAGACGTAGACAATTGTGAGATCTTGGATGTGAGATACTGAGTCATTCTATCATTGTAGTTCCATATAAATTGTTGTTGCTTGATATGGATATTATTCATACCAAATACTAAGTTTACTTTAGTAGCTTTTCTAGCATTTATAATCCTTGTTATAGGCTGATAAGTCGACCAACCGATATACAGGACCTATTTGCACTTTTTATCTTGTCGGCCTTAAATTGCCAGCAGAAGGCGATATTTTCTTTAGCCCAACCGGCTGCCTCCACATGCATAATGAATACAGGCATAAAGCTTTATTTGAACACTTGAGTCCAAAGAGGTACTGCAAAAATATGACTACACTGCTCTAGGCATGGGACGATATGGAAATTCTGTGTTGCGATTATCATGGCCAAAATAATTGCGATTAACGATAATACCACGATAATGATTAAATTTGTTGACAGTTTAAAATTTTGTGGATATGAATTATTATCATTTTATATTATGAATTACATGTTTAAACTACTTTTATATAATTGTACTTTGTGAAAACAAGTCTGATTTGGCAGAGAACATTATGGATGATCAGAGCAATTGACAGAAATTTGGGGGCCTGGGTCAATAAGCCGCACAATAATGGGCTTCTAAGACAGACCCTGGGGCCTGGGGCAACAGAGCCCCCCCGTCGACTCTTCTGTGGTTAGGTAGCTTTTTTCTGCACAGTCTGGTGATGTAATGGTTATTATATCACGATTATATGTCCAATTATATGTATAACGATTATTGTGGACCCTGAACCATGATAAATCATGATAAACAATATTATAGTTTATCATCCTTACTCTACTCTATTGTCCAGTTTGTAGTTGTGGATGAGATTGTACTAAATTCACATTAGATCATTTAGAGATAATGACCAAAATCGGCCCATAATTATCGACCCAGAAAATATTGACCCAAAAAATATTGTCAGAGTTGGTATGGGAGTATGGGTTTCTCTGGATTTTAAACAGTCGGTATTGTCTTTTTTGTAAGACAAACATGGATTGTGAAAAGCAGTGCATAAAAATATGACCATTGACCATTTACTTGGCATTTTAAAATAATAATAATATATTTTTTTCCTCTGTGGTGTATCGTCAGGAATACACATGCTTTACAGCACAAATAAACCATAAACTCCCGCATTCATCTTTTGCCGTAACAGAACAGCTCAGAACACTGTATCACTTGTGCGATCTGCACAACAATGTAAGAAGGTGAGATTCCCACTGTAATGGCCTGTCACATTATGATGAACAGATTACACTGATAACACACACAGCAGCACGACTGCTCTATATAGACTACACGCGTTTGTGTCAGGCTTCAAAATATTCACAAAAATTTCAGCTTTTGATTCAAATATTTAGCAAATTTCATCTTGACATTTCTGGGGATTTTCTTCATTAATTTTTTAATGAATTATATTAAAGTTGCTGTACCTGATTTTTGCTGTAGGGAACCTAGTTAATTAAATGTTATAATGTTGTTTTCTCCTTTAAAACATACCTGAAGTTGTGTTTTGTTTCATTTACACATGTTTGAATAATCCTTTATTATTAGTCTGTCTACATCTCCAAAACTCAAAATACTCTGTTCCACCTTATGATGTGATCATATCATGAACATCATATGATGAAGTGATAGTTTTAGTTAACAGCTTCTTTTACCTTTAGTTCAGTAGAGATTGGCAGTTCCAGGGCTAAAATGATCCAAATAATTCTAGTGAAGGTGTATGGAGTTAAAAAACACAGTGGAGCACTTCCTGTATTGCCGCATGACATCACAAGGTGGAACAGAGTGTTTTCGGTTTGAGAGAAAAAGCTCATCTTAAATGTGCAGGGTTTTTATGTTAAACATTTGTGAATGAAACAAAACACAACTCAAGGTCTGTTAGTGACGAGGAAACAGCATAATAACATAGATCAGAAGATAGCGTAATATGGACCCTTTAATTAGTTAGAGGACCTACTTACACGATATGTCTGTACTTGGGCAGGGCACAGACATATCAATACAGGGGATTTAATACATAAAAAATACACACAAAATATGCAACCTGTACATGTGATACCATCACTTGCACAGCTGTCACCTATTTTCATAGAGGAGCAATTTTTCCCATATCGCTCACCCATAATGTTCACTTACAATTAGACAATTACACACAGCTGCACTGGCATATATCGATTCTGAAAACATCAATTATGTGACTTTCACAATAAGCTTGAAATGGGAGAATCACAGTAAATACTTTTCTAAGTGAAGAATTTTGAACATAAGTTTGTTTGACAATGATCGTGGCCAAAATAATTCAGATTAACGATAATATCACAATAACAATTAAAGTTACTAACAGTTTAAAAATGTTCTGATATGAACAATTATAATTTTTATATTCTGAATAAGTTCCATGTTTAAACATTATTATAATATTGTACTTTGTTATCAGTAGAAACAACTACGAATTAGCAGCCCCCTCTAAGACAAATTAATAGGAATAGAGTCCATATCTGGGTCCCTAATACCCTGGGCCCGGGACAACAGACCCCTCTGTCCCCCCCGTCGACTCTCCTGTGGATAAGTTATTTTTTTCTGCACATTCTGGAAATGTAATGGCGATTATCTTGTCCCACAAATGATTATTGTGTACCCTTTTGGTTTATCATCCCATCCCTATAATATATAAATAGTGCAATGAAACACAAAAATAGTTAGGTCTAGTATCTATAATGTGTCATGCAAGTTAATAATTGTACCATCGATAACTCAGCTGTCACCATGAAGGCCTATTTCTACAGAAAATGAAGCAAAATGTCCCCAGAAAAAGTACACACAATTCATATTAACCCCAAAAAATACAGTTCCAGCTTTCATATACTGAACAATAAGTTGATATAGTGATTATAGTAACAGGTCTACTCTGCACAGATCAATACTCTGCTAGTTCTCAGTGGGATTTTGGGATTAGTCAAATTATAATCAAATCAAGATTCAGTTGTTCTAAATGTCAATGGACCGGCTTTTCAGTGGAGAGGTGTATAGCGATCCTGTGCTAGAAAAAGCATCTGGTTTGGAGCAGACGGAGGAAGAAGACATGTGTCTGTCCTGTTTAGGTCCATGAAATTTAGATTTAAAAGGTTATATAAATTTTTTTTAAATACTTTTTTTTTTTACCATATCTAGGCCTCTCACCATAATCACTATATGCACTTATATAGTTCCAGCTTTCATATACTGAACGGTATTTTGGGGCTCAATATTTATCATGTCTACATCTTTGTAAAAGTGGATAGATTTTTGTTATTTTTTATGTAGAATGATGAGCTGTAGAAGGTTGAATACTATTGTGATTTTAATGCCTTTTTTATTCTGTAAAGCACTTTGAAATACAGCTAAGGGCTTTTAATGAGACTGTTATTTAAAAATAGTTTCACTATGATTCTCCTGCCTAACCATATCACCTTCAGTCCTTTTCTAGAGACAGAGGTGTGACCTCTGACCTACATACAGACACATGCAGTACCAGGATGAGGGCCATACTCAGGGAGGCTCCAGGACAGTGGAAAAATGGACTGCGTTTGTTTACAGTCAGTCATCAAAGAAAAACATTACTTCACAGTAATCAGTTTGTATGATTGATGATGCTCAGTTTGTTCATCAGGCTGTAAAAGAATGGTCTGGAGCACAGCAAATTGGGCTAACATCTGGGTCAAATAGCACTGATTAAATGTCTCTATTGTTCTATTCATGAAATCAATACTGAAAGTGATTTTGAATTTTGATTTTGAAAAGAAATAATCATATCGAAAAATTATCAACATGAGGAAAAAATTTGTTGCATGAATAACAACAGTGTCATAAATCGTTTCACAATTGTTTAAGACCACGAAGACTAGTATACGCCCATGGAGCACGATGGAACCGAACTGGATGGCATTGTGTTGTCTAAATAAAGAGTGTATTTATGGTCCTTATGAGGGGTTTTGTTCTTTGTTTTGTGATTTTTTTTCCAACAATATGACTACATTTTTGACCTCCTGAACAACGAGGAAAAGTCTCATGTGGGGGTTTAAAACGATTGGCCGGACAAATAATTTTATAAAAAGACAATCGCGAAAATGTCTGATGACTCACTGATTTAACTGACTCAACAGCGCTACCTAGAAGTGGACGCCTATGGGAGAGGAAACAGGCAAATTTCGTAAACTCACAAAATTTGAAACAATGATAGAGCTTCATTAGACAAGCCTAAAAATGCACTGAAGTGCTGCCCTAAGATGAGCTGGAAGACGGCCATATTGGATTGAAGTTTTGTCGGCACTTTGAATGTGCCACTAGGTCTTTGGTCCGAATGACATGAAATTCGGGAGCTGCACAAAATATGACCACACAGCTCTGTTATCAGTTTGTGGTCTAAAAATGGCTTGGGATGAGTTTGTAGTATTTTTAAGTTACATCATTTGGGAAAAATAATCAAAATCAAATCGGCCCAACATATCAACCTAAAAATATCAGCCATCGGATGTTCTGTCTAAACAATCAGTATCAGCCATGAACAAACCCATATCAGTCGATCTTTTTAAATACTTCAATTCAAGTTTATTTCTGTAACACATTTAAAACAACTTAAGCTTCTCATAAAAGTCAACAAAAAACTAATATACAGATCACACAATACATAGGAACAGAACAATAAATCACCAAAATCTAGTATTAAATGCCAAGGAGAAGAGATGGGTTTTCAGTCTAGTCTTAATCTGCATCGAAGACTCAGAGGATCTGACAGGCAGAGAGAGGCTACTTTAACTATGTTCAACTCTTTTTGTTAAGTAAGTTGTGATTTTTACAATATAATGCATCTGAAATGGATCTCATATGAGTTTTTTCAATGTTGTCCTAGTAATTGTTTAGCTGATGGCGTCCTCTAGATAGATATTTTATGTTGGACTAAATGAAGATGTGTTTATGTAGATAAATGTGATATGTAGATGGGGCAACAGTATCTTAGTTGGTAGAGACAAGACACTTAACCCACCTCACTTCTAGTGTCTACGTACTGTTGTGTAAACGTGTGGACAGAGGACACAGATGTGAGTGTTTGTTTACCTGCCTTACATGTTTCAGTTACTTCCTCTATCTTCAGAAGCGTTACGTGATGGCGTAGTGGCATGTGTTGTTGCTGCTTTACTTGCTTTTGTAAGACAGTAGAGGAAGCTCACCCCACCTGCTTTCTGAGGTCTTCTGCAGGACTGGATCCCATGTGCGTGATACGGTATACGCTCCCTCGTCATCATTTACGCTCCTCGGACCTGATTTGCGTATCTTGATGGCCTCTCTGATCCTGGTATTTGTTGCTTTCAGCACGGATGACCCTGGCATTGTTCCTGCTCTGCTTGTTCTTTTATTGCTCTTCTTTGTCTGTTGGCCATTTGGTTCCGTCACACTTCTGAGGAAGGCCACAGGAAGTAGCCAAAACATGTAAAGCAGGTAAACAAATGCACCTGTCTGACAAAAAAAAATCACAAATTCTAAGTTTAAAATGAAAGACACAATAAACCTTCACCAAAGGCAAAAAGGGTCAGTGTTCAACTTGGGTCTTTTTAATGGAGACGGCTTCAGCCAAACCTCTGTCAGGAAAAGCACTCCCATCCAAGATGGTGCCATAAATGGATGCAGTTGTTTGGTTTTTTTGGATGTGGTTTGGAGTTCAGATGAAACTTGACTGATTTTGTGCTAAAGCCACAGTATGTAACTTTTTGCCAAAAAATAGACTAATATAAAAGCATGCTTTTTTCAGTTTCAGTGCATCTCAACAAACTTGACTCTTATTTGGCCTGGAAAAGGACCTCCCCCTGCTTGTTTCCATGGAATGATGCATTTGATTTGTCATCTCCAATACGTACATACCGCACGGTTAAATAAGGCTGGTTAAGTTTTATAAATAAACTTTGTTTTCATATGGCCTAGCTACATGGTTGGACCGTTATATTTATGAGAGTCAGGGATGTCTTTTATGACTCAAAACAAAAGCTGTGACTGTATCATCACCTCCTACACAGCTCAGTTCAAATGTTGCATCTTCTCTACTGAAATTCTGTTTATTTCTCTGATAATTTTTGAACTATGGATGGAAAAATATAGCTTTTTTGTTTGTAGAACATCAACCCTGTTTGAAGTATATGCTTATGTAATAAAAGTAAACTCGCAACTACGACCACACGAAAATAAGTAAAAAGATGGATTGTTCTCTGTCCTGTTATTATAGCTGACCCTGGAGACACTGCAGCCGGGGGGTCCCTCTGGCTCGGATCAGTGCTCCTCACGCTCCAGGTGAAGATTAAGACGATGGAACAAGTTATGACTCTGTTGTTATTCACACGACAACTCTTTGAGGACATCTGAAAGAAGAACTGCAATGCTGGACCGGAGCCACCATTGTCAAAGTTCAAAACAACTTCTGCCAACTGTGCCAGCTCCTGTGAATGATTCTACAAGCAGATAGACAAATGAGTTACCCACATGGATTTATGTGCTGGAACTCCTCTGACACCGCCTGATGTAGTAATAGTAGTAATAGTATAGGTCCTTCCAGGAGTGACATGTTTATGATACCTGCACACACAGATACCATTTTGCACAAGTTGTATCTCATACATTTTAATGAGGCAACTAAATATAAACATTAATTATGACATTTGTTTGACAGGGCAGAAGGCATATGTTTGTTATATTGGCCAATGAGTAACAAGGGTCAATATCTAACAAGGGTTATCAAAAGTATCAAAAATCAGTTACTAATCGATACTAAACTTTGCAGAGGTCCAAAGTTATCTCTCACTTTGCTAATGCATTCAAAGAATTCTAAATATTTAATTACCTGGAATTCCTGCTGCACCACACGCTTTCTGAGCCCGAAGGTAATACTAACAACAACTAGCATGCTAACAGCGAACTTTCTGATTCTTGGATACTAAAATGCTTTATATATAGATGCAGACAATACACAGCGGCCTAATTTTGACCCATGGAATGCTTTTAAAATATATACGTAATGGGTCTAAACTAATTTTGGTCAATTATATGAAAAAAAAAATTGGGTGCAGCTGCTTAAATCTAATAAAAAGTGCATGTTTTTACCATTTGGAGCATATTACTAATATGACATGTTGTTTTAAATGATCTGCTGTTGGAGCCAGAGTCAGGAGTGGTGCAGAGTAGACAGAAGTATGTCACCACACAACTTTGTATGTCATCATTTGGATTCTGAGAAAACACAGTGCACACCTCCCAATGACGTTCACAAAGGCATGTTATTCTTATGTTTCATTTAGCAGATCATGTTCCAGTATCTGATATCTCGCAATCAGACAACTCGGTATTTATATGGGCCTTGTATTCTGCAAACTGAATTTTTCCTTTTCATTGACTCTCTTAAGTTGTATTTATAGTGGCTTGTGCATGTTTGAGTACTCTTTAATCGCTATTTTCAAGACGCCATTTTGCCGCTCAACCCGTTTTCACTGTCACCTGTCCCCGCCCACTTTGATATATGCACTCCTTTCTTCAATTTTATTTTCTTAATTTGGCAGTGTTGCATAGTCATTTTGGTACAAATGAAAATAAAATGGGCTGCTCGCTAGTGTGATGTGCAGCTATCCATAGGAGGGGCTGACAGCATGCGGCGCTTTGTTGTGATGATGTTTACGGCGATGTCAGCTCCCATTGGGCACCGCACTTTTCTGATACAGGAGTCAGTGGACTTGTTTCTTTTATTAGGTCGTTTTAGATGAATATTGTGAATTAACTAACTGAACTATAACTATAGAGCACACACAAGCACAATATGTACCGGTATATGTTATGATTTAAGTTAGTGAGTGAGATGTGTACTTAAAGGTGCAATATGTAACTTTTCTGGTGGAGGGAACACCACCAGCTTGTCCCTATATGTTAGCTGTTAGAAGATTTGGAAATGTTCTGCAGGACGGCATTAAATTGTCTTGCATTTATTCCATTACAGGTCATTAAATTGCAAAAAACATCTGACATGTAATTTGGGGCTAGCGTTACCTGCTTGTATGGAGATGGATACTTTTAATGCCATACTGTGGAACAACAGGACATCTCCACTCTACCATGTTGTCTGAAAAGGTTTTAAATGTCATCCATGCATGTTTGAGTAATTTAGTGATCTCTTCTGGGCCCTATTTGAAGCCTCCTTACGGTTAGCAATACAGGTCTGTGCAAGGCTCCACCCACAAGCTTGCATCACCCATGCTCCCACACGACAATTCTCCATAATATACAAAAACATGATACAAAACTGTTGACCACAACTTGACAAACCAGTGATGTGCAGTAGTTTCATTAGTGGCTGAGTGTGTTGTGATAGTGCTCTGAAGGGAGAGAGGCTTATGTGAAAAAACATTGAATTAGTTAATATGTTGTTTTGGTGAATATAGCATGATCTAAATGTTTTATTTTAGCAGTTAAGTACCAGCTGTGCAAATTTATACCGCTCTTAAAATAACAGACCCCACACAGATTAAAGTTTTTGGCCAGCGCTAGTTATGAGTTTGTTAGTATTACATATCAGTTATCATTCCACAACATGAAAACATTTTGATAGATCTGTGGAGAAATACAACTCCATCTGTCTGCACGTTAGCATATTGCATAACATATAGCATATAGCCTTTAGCATATAGCCTCTCTTTACATTGACACTCCTGATCTCTGCCCAATGCTTTCGTCACTTGTATGCCCTTCATGTTTATTTGTACACAGCACGGGCCTGTCCTCGTGATCCCAGAATAAGCTTCACTTCTGTCAACATGTGATTGGGATGGAAAGATTGTGCAAAGGCCAAAGTCCGCTGCACTTGGCACACACACTATACATTACCAGTGCTCCATGGACAGACTGGTCCCGTCAGCTGGGCCAGGACCTACACGCCTCAAGTTACCTCCATCAAAAGTACGCAGCACATCAAGGCTCAACGATTTGGCTAAAATAACTGTAACTGACAAGCATTGAGATTAGATTTGAGATTTAGGCTTCAGTGAGCGGGTTCTGTTCAATGTTCAAATTTTAAAAACGTCCAGGAGAATTGACTAAAAGACTGAAACAGACCAACTCAATTCAGAACATGTTTGTACAGAACTAAAAGGTTAGCAGTTTTTAGGCAGAATAAAACCCTATAGAGACCGAGGGAGGGCATCTGACACATAGGGACATTTCAGAACCTGTTTGTAGAGTCTAAACTACAGGGTTAACAGCTTTTACGCAGAATAAGACTCCATGTAGAAACACAGGGACATTTCACACAGATCTAAATATAAGATATAAGAGTTTGTTGTTGGTGTACGAACAATTGCAGAGTTTGTGATTTTCTACTTGCGTCTATTCAAATAGCATTTTTGATTTGATTGACCTAATTAATTGCAAATATTTGTATTGTTGGTTTAGCCCTCTGCTCTAATCTAAATCATATCATATAAGAAGACACATTATTCTTTTTTGTGGCTTTAATTCCACTTTAAACATCATCTTGGGATACGTATTTCAGAAATCATCTCAAACTTAAAATAATGTCTACATATGTAAAAAACACCTTAAAAACTACACCTCAGTTGGAGCTCCCTCTGCTGTCAGCAACAGGAACAATGGGAAAATAAATGAAGCCCTTATCCCTCGTGATGAATTCTATGCTAACAGAGCCATGCGTGAGTCCAGTGATGATTTATGGGCTTAAAAAGTGCACAGGATAAGTTTGGATATTTACCTTTGATGAAACAAATCTGGCTATATGCAAAATGATCAGGCAGCTTTAGATTAATGGATTAATGAAACAATTGTCAATGAAACTAATCCTAATTTAAGATATGTTTTTGATGAGGGGACAACTAGGCCTGTCATAATCACTATATCAGTATAAGTGTATGAAAACTGGAACCATATGTTTTTGGGGGCAATATTTATCATTTTACATTTTTGCTTTTTTTTGGGGGCTTTATAATAAGATTTGACTTGTATGTTTCATTACAGGAGCAAACTAACAACTAAAGTGTTTCATTCTGATGTTTATTTATTGCAGCTCATGATTTTTAACAATATTGTAGATTTAGAATAGTTTTTATGGCTTAAATCTGCCCTTGAGTTTTTGTATCAGGAGCAAAAACTAGTTGAAACATTATCATTTATCGTCTATATTTACTTCAGCGATATATTGAACTTAAAAGCTCCAAAAAAGTCAAGCTTGCATAACATCATTGGAAAGTTAATGGGAGTTTAATGTGCAGCAATTTTTTAAAAACTTTTTTTGTAAAGATGTCACATACTTGAGAGTTGGCTTGTGTCAAACGCACACAACTCCAAAGAAATTATTTGAATGAAACATAAGCATCTGATGTGGTTAGAAATAAAGATGTGAATCTGTAAAAATTGCAGTGATTCACAGCATCATGTAGAGACAGAGGCAATCAGCAGAGGGTTTTATCTGCACTGTGAGGTACAGTTACATAAACCTGGAATTTCCCTTGGGCCTACAGGGTTTTAGACACGATAGTAACGCAGCACGCATGACTTAATAGTGTACTCCGCTGTGTTTGATGTTTTTAGCCAAATCAAATAAATACATCACATTAGAGATGGGTAGAAGAGCCAGAAATGTTTACTCAAGTAAGAGTACTATTACTTCAATGAAAATATGAACTCAATTAGGAATAAAAGTACAGTAAAAATATAAAAGGTTATAAAAGGTTACTCAAATACATGTAACTGAGTACTACCCACCCCGCAAAAGTTACATAGTGTACCTTTAAAGAATTTTCTAAATGCGGAAAGGTAAATATACTTAGTTTGTGATTAAATTTCAATGAGGCTGTTAAGTGGACTCAAGCCCGTTCTGCCTGCCAAGAGCCTCCCATAGCAGGAGGAGGTGACGACAGGAGCAGGCGACGCAGAGCACCAAGGTGATAAGTGCCACGGTAAATCTCTCAGTGAAGTTTCTCAGCTGTGCCAGGGCAGCGTTAGACTGGTACTCACTAGACTGGACCCGAGGACAGCGGGCACAGTTGGGGTTGGCACAGAGCCCTGGTGTCTGTGTGTGTAAGCTAAAACCACACACCAAAACATACACTTCCACAACTAAAGAAGTGTAAGTTTAGGGCTGGGTGATAACACAAAAATACATATATATCACAAGTTTATTACATTTTTTCCCCCCGTTTTTGAAATAAGACATAAATATGGCTTGCGGGCTTCATTCTTAGTTTCAAGAACTTTGAATCAGTGCCAGTGAAAACAAAAATAGTTCCATTTCTCATACCAAAGTCTGAACTCTGCTCCAAACAACATGCGTTTCCTGACAGAGGACTGGCTCTAGACCTCTCCATTAAAACACTGATAACTGAAGCATTTGGATCTTTGACTACAAATTGTATAACTGTATAACATTTTCCAGGGAAGTTTCTCTGTGATATTTACCTTATTCCGGAAGTTTCTGTGGGTGCGTCGTCATTCGGGTTTTGCGTGGGGCTTCTTGACAGTAATAGGGACTACAGAGGTGTTTTAAAGCCTCCAGAGAATCGCTGCAGTGTTAACTTGTTCGTCACATGAACACTCAACATTTTACACAAATTAACCTTCTTTATATCAGATTTTAGAAGCAAAACTTTTCCCAAATCCTCCATTGAAATGAATGGGGTTCCCACTTATATGGAAGTGCCACAACAAAAAAGTGCATTTTAGCGCATTTATGGCAAAAGTGGACAGGGATGAATAAGGTCACGATAACACATTTTGAAACACGAGGTATTACTACATAGATATACTGCGATAAATGATAATATTGAAATGACTTGATGGAACAATAACAATAAACCAGGAGAATCCCAGTAAAGATGTGTTTAAATAGTTGAATGAACCAGTAATTAGCCATAGAAGTGACTTATTCACCCCCCGACAACTCAAAATCATATTACAGCTACAATAACCAACATCTCTCCATTATTGGACAGAATTTGTACACACGATAAATATTGCGCTAAAAATATATACAGTTCCAGATTTGATATATTGAACAGTAAGTCGTAGTGATTATTGTGACAGGCCCAAAAGTCCATCACAAAATCAGGCATCTTATGTGGTATGTGATGGCCCTTTGCAAATGAAATAATAACGTCTTGAGGCCAAAAATATCGAACATCATGTAAAAATATTGATACTTACTTATTTTTATTAAAGTAGAGTATTACAGAGATAGCTTTCTCCCATGTTATAATGTTCCCTCATCAAACACAAGCCTGAACAGGGTCGAATCCCGCTTGCGACATAAACTGCATTGGTTGAGTGGTCTGATCCACAGTGACCACAGCAGTATGATTCCAGCTCCCACAGATGAATGCTGTTGCTGTGTCCTTGGGCAAGACACTTACACTACCTCGCCCTCAGTGTCTGTGTACACTGATGTATGAATGTGTGTGTGTGTGTGTGTGAATGGGTGAGTGGTTCCCTGATTGTAAAGTGCTTTGAGTGTCATGAAGATAGAAAAGGACTATATAAAAATGTGACCGTTTACCATTTACAAAACTGTACACAGCAACTTGACAAACGTGGTGACACTCTGTTCCACCTTGTGATGTCATGTGGTAATACAAGAAGCACCGCACTGTGTTTTTAAACTCCATACAACTTCATTAGAATCATTTGGACTTTCTGCATAAGTCCATATAACAGATTTTATTATTATTATTATTTCCATAGACCAGTCACTGATTACCTGATAACTTCCTTCTCACGTGTATTTATTAGTTTGCTATGTTTGTTTTTCCTAGATCCCTTTGGGAAATCATAAAGTTTTATAACAGAGCGTCCAGGTGACCTTTAACCTCCTTGGTGTTTCGCTTTTGCTTGTAGGATCATATGATGTGCTTTACTCCCAGAGCTGACACTAAGCGGTCCCTCCACCCACAGTCCATTATCTGTGTTTACTTTAGCCTCATAATGTCCCTGTATTTATTTAAAGCAGGGGTTCTCACAGTAGCCCTGTTTAAAATGGCTCAAGAGTGTTTGGCAGTTTGAAGGAGTTTGGTTAAAATGTCTGACTCAACGCTTTGTCCTTCCAAGGGCTGTTCCGGTTGATACACTGTTGTCCAAGTCACAATTGTCATGCGTGTGGTCAGAGGAAGCCTTCAAACTTACTGGAAAAGAAGACACATTTTAAGAAGACAAAGCTGCAAGATTAATCTCAATTTTAATGGACCATTTTTGTAAATGGACATAGCTAACGTGCTAGTCGCCACGTCCCAAATAAGAAGTGGTCATAGGTGCACTTCCGGCTCCATCGCTTGATGGATGAAGTTCCAAATCTGGAATTTAGCTCCAAATTTGCTGCTATAACTGCTTCACTTTACTGGGGCCAAGCTATAGGTGACGTCACGCTCACTTAGTCCATTTCTTATTAGTCTGCTCCTCACCCTGTCCTTTGCCTTTCGACAGTCCGATACAGCGACCGCATCAGTTGGATGCTGCACTGATCCACCTGTCAGTCTCACGCTCCATCCTACCCTCACTCGTGAACAAGACCCCAAGATACTTGAACTCCTCCACTTAGGCCGGGACTCTCTGACCACTTATTTGAATTAAAAGTTTGAATAAAAACCTACGATGGATGTCAAACTTTATATTGCTATGTCTTTTAAACGTTAAAAACTGTTGAATCATTTCCCTGGAGAGTGACCCTCATGCACCTGTGTGTGTAGCGGACTGCTTCAGGGCAGGAGACACGACACCGACCATGCTCCAATCCACAGCCAAACATTAATCTGTTCCCTTGGCTTTGACCTTTCCACTCTTGTTCACGGGTTTGTGGAGCCGTGCACAATCAGGCAGTGGCAGCTCATGTTTACGCAGAGTGGACCTGGATACAGACTGGACGCAGTACTCCAGACCCTCAGAGGGGAACAGCGGGGATAATATGCTGTCCATTCCACAAAAACTTACTTACTTAACACTGATCAAAACCAGTTTGATCAGTGACTAAAACCAGTTTGTGTGTTGGACTAAACTGTTCTCATTACGAGACAGAAAGAGGAGAGCACAGTTACAATAGCAATTAGCATTTGCCCGGTGAGCACATCTCCACAATCCCATAATGAGGGGCTGAAGTTATCCACAATGAGCACATCTTTGAACAATGATTTTGCAAACTGCCCATGTTTAGAAGAAGTGAGGCCAAGCATGAGGAAAGATCACCTTGAGACTCCTCCACCTGTTTGCAGCTTGGAGCACAACTGTGTCCTGCCCAATGAGCCCCAGGGAGCGCCCCGCTCTGCAGGCTTTGTCCAAGGAGGAGTCCAGTCGCTCCACAGGGAGAAATGTAGCCTACTTCATTCAACAGTTTGTGATTGATACGTAGCAGCAGTGGAACCTGACTTCTAATAACCTGCACATATGGGACGTGTAAAATGAAAGCATTGTATTGTATTGTATTGTATTGTATTGTATTGTATTGTAAGCATCCTTTGTATTGACTTCTCAGTCATTAAATGTCAACTTTATTTTTGGTAAAATTAAAATCTCTAAATAAGATTTTCTTCTCGGAAAATTACAACTTTAATGATGAAATGTTACAACTTTATTTCTGTAGAACCCACATATATATCTATTTTTTACAATGTGACACTTATACTCGTATTTCAAGAAAGTAACTGTTCAGCCCTATTTTTATGCGAAATATGACTTTTGACTTCCATCTGTTGACAGCTTAGAAAGATGTTAAAACTTTTTAAAAATATGTTAACATAACAAGAAAAACAAATAGCAATAGCAAAAGCAGATGCCGCCATTTTGTCCAGAAGGTCAGATGTAAACAAACATAAGATGGCTGCACACTAGAGGATCTTTAGCCTGATAATAAGCTCCATTCGCTTCTCCATAAGTTTATGGGGCATGGTCCGAGTAGCACTTCTCTTGTGTGTGAGTGCTTTTGTGCTACGATGTTATTTGTCTGGTCACAGCTCCAAAACCTCAAATCATAAGGTTCCAACAAAATGGTGGGTGGCTATCAATTTTTACAACAGCGAATAAGAACAGACAGGCATTCCTCTTTGTATTTCCCTTTTTGTGTAGTTGCCAGGTGACACAGCCTCGTATCCTCGTGTGTTTATTTTTATTTTGATATTTTGTTGGATCACGTGACAATTTTTATAGTCCTGCTCTTTTATCAAAACTGACCTGAAAGGGGTTGGCACATCGTCAGTAATTGTTGCAAGTTGTGAAGAGCAGAGTGCAACAGCCAAACATCAGCTGAACTCTCACTAAATGAAACAAGACACTGCAGCTCTCAGGCTGTTATTAACTGCTTATTTTTATAGTAATTTATTTTGCATGTTTTAGCTCTTTAAACATTTTTTGCTGTTTGCTGGGTCGTGAGGCAACAAAATAAAGTATCTGTGTAAATGTCTGCGATCTGCACCGTTTGCATCATTGTCTTAAAAATGCAGAGGTTTTTTTAAATGTTTTTTTACCGTAGTTAGCTTTAGCAAGAGCTGAGCCTTGTGTGCAAGCTTTTGGGGTTGGATTAGTAACTGAAACATTACTTTATTTGATTTGATGCAGAAATATGTTTCAAAATAAAGCAGGAGATTGGCCGATATGATTTTTTTATGGTCAATGTCAATATTGATTGTTTAGAATCTAAGAGCAACTGATTGCCGTAAAGATCTTACGATATTTTTGGGTTATTTAGATTATTTTCCTCAAATTATCTCATTTTAATTTACTACAAACTCCCCCTAAACCTTTTTTTTTTAATTTTTTTTTTTTTTTTTTTACCACAGACCTTTACTAGAGCTGTGTATCACATTTAGTGCTGTTATCTCTTAATCTTAAAGTTAACATAAAGCTTTGTAAAGTGTATATTTTTAGGCAGCAAATCCACCAAAACAAAAATCGGCCTGTGCTAGAGATTTAAGGACAATAGCTGATACACTAAAAAGCCCAAATATCGGCCTGATATATCAGCCAACCGCTAAGATCAGTTAAACAGTTCAAACAGTCAATAAATAGATTCATGTAAAGCTTTTCCATTAATTATTCATTGGCAATGTTAAAAAGATGGGCCTTTAATTAAGATTTGAAAATATTAAACCTTGTTTCAAGACGCAGATTTTCCAATAAAGAAATCCACATTTGGGATGCACAGAAACCAAATGAGGCTTGATCGTGTTTGGTCTGAACTCGAGGAACCATCAGGAGACCCGTCCCAGCTGATCTGAGGGGCCTACAGGTCTCATAGGGAGTTAGCAGGTCTATCAGATACTTTGGACCTCCACCATTTAGAGATTTGTGGACCAATAAAAGAATTTTGAAACTGATTCTGTGAGAGACTACAAGCTGCTGTGAATTATGAGCTTAAGTGCAGCATTGTGTTATTTATTTATATTTATTTTTGAACAGTTTTGTACTTTCAGAAGACTTTTTGGGGGATAATTCTGCTTCACGATTTGGTTTCAGTATTATCGTTTATCAGCATTATATTGCACTTTGTAATTTGTAATTCTGACACAACAAAGTCACTTATTCAACTTTGTACAGCTGAAATCTATTTTTATTACAACAATAATACCCCAAACCTCCCCATTTTTCCAAAGAAATTGTACACACGATGAATATTGAGCCCCAAAATATAATGTTCCAGCTTTCATGCAGTGAACGATGAGTCTCTTTGTTTCTCATGATCATAACATTGAAATCTCACACCTGAACCTCTCTAGTTGGGGAGCGTTCACTGTAACTGTTTTTTTGGCGTCTTGATGGGAAATGCCTTGGACTCGGGTTCTGGGAAGGCTGTGCATGTTTGAGCTGCTATTTTTACCTCTTCTTACTGGTCTTTGTTGTCCCGAACATTTGAGCTCCATGACGCCCCCCGCTGTCCCGTCTCCAGCGGCGCGCTCGCCATTGTACGCCGCTGCTCTGCCCGCCTGTCCACGTGTGAGGTCATCATGCACGCCTCCTTCAGAACTCTGTCTCCTGCCATTTCCTGTTTCCTGTAGGCCCGCCCCCTGTGCTTCCTGTTCCTGTGCTACCGTCATGGCGGCGCTCCAGGGACCTTCGTATCACCTGGCTCGACTCCAGCTGGATCTTTACACTGTTGTTCGTCTTGAGTTTCTACATGGGGCAATGCTTTTTTCATGTTCATAATCTATGCCAGATCTGAAAATGTGGCTCATAGCAAAGCACCATGAATTTTTGGGACTGATTTGCACGATTTTAATTATTTCTAACCAAAATTTTCAGTTCTATGGTTCTTATTCCGCTGTAGCTTCTAAAACATTTATCTATTTTGTTGTTCTTAAAAGTTACTGCATGGTTCTCTTTGTGTGGCAGTGTTTTCAATTTCAAATCTACCAATAAGTGGATGGGATGGCATCAAAACTTAAAAAAAAACAACAACAAAAATAATAATCTAAGATATGTGATCTTGTGGAGGAATTTTGTTACTTGCACTAAATGTGTAACTGCATTTTTTCAGACAGATGTCGTTATAGCAACAAAAGAGTTTCGCTCATCGTCACTTTCTACTCTTACATTCACCTCATCTAAACCACGGCGTCATTACTGTAGGATTGCATCGTTAACAAACCCTTCATGAACAAAAAGTAAAAAGAGCAGATACCATTAAACAGGCTCAAAATGAGATAAGGAGAATATATATTTAGTGAGTTTGAATTGAAAACACTCTTAATGTCTGTAGAACAAGATTCTGAATGGTCTAACAGGTATCCACCCTTAAACTCTGCCTCTGCAGCCAGATGTCTCTGATTACAAACACCTGGCTGTAATCAGGGCAGTTCTGAGTGATGTCACCAAGTGCTGGAAATTGCGGTGGCCACAAGAGGCATCACACACCCATTTTGACAAGTTTTTAACTAGAAAGTTGGAAATATGTAGCCTCACCAGCAAGATGAATTCTTACAATTTTTATTTGAGTTCACAAACTCTTGAAAATCTGTGTTTGCATGTGAAAGGAAAATGACCAATCACAAAGCAGTACTGTGTTTTGTGTAGAAGCCAATGTCGAACGAACCAAAACAAACATGGCAACACCAACAGACGTACTTCAGCCTAATTTAATGAAAATACATATTTATGATGTATTTTCTTTTTGAAAAACATGCAGAAGGAAGAAGCACTTTTGTCGATAGAGAGGATGTGTGTGCTTTTCTCTTAACTGGATTTACCATTAACCAAAGTTTGATTAACTTCAACCAATCAGAGTGAAGTATTTGGTTGAATGTTCCGATCACTTGCAGCGTTCCAGATTTATGTAGAACTCTATTCAGACTGCTACACAGAGCCAGGTGAGCAAATGAACCTAATTTGTGCTAAAGTTTCCTAAACATCATGAGAAACAGTAGACAAGGCTTTTAATACAGCATATACAGCATATTTTAGTGGTGAAAATGAGTTGATTCAGTGTTTAGTTTCACTTTAATTGGTTTAATACATTTTTGTCATATATATATATATATATATATATATATATATATATATATATATATATATATATATATATATATATATATATAGAGAGAGAGAGAGAGAGAGAGAGAGAGAGAGAAATCACAGTATGTACGCGCAAGATTTACGGATCAACATTTTTCCTTCCTTACAATTTTATTTTAAACCCAACATCTTAACAATAAATGTCCATTCAAGGTGCTATCAAAACTAAATAAAGCCAAACAAAAAAATATATACATACATATATAACGAGAGAAGAGAAGAGGACTGTAGGGGGTGCCAATCTGAAGTCTGCAGAGTTTTCAGTGATTTATAGTATTCCATAAAGGAACCATATTTCTGTTCACATGTTTCTTCATTGACAGTTAGTTGGCAAGCTGTTAGTCGAGAGACCAACTATAGCTAAAAACAGGTTAAGTTCAAAATCAATTTTAAGATCATTAGAAAGTATGTCAGGATGTTGTCTGGAGTATGGCATGGGCTGGCATGACTCTGGGTTGAAGTTATTTAAAAGATCTTTAAGGCATAATAAGAATAATCGTTTGACTAGTCCAATGAGGTTCATCTGGTCTTTCATTAATGGAGGCAGGACGACGGCGCCATCTGCAGTCACATGCCCACAGGACTATGAACCAGGACGAGGAGGCTTTTTTGCTCTCACCATAGCCTGTATAAAGAAGGGGACTAAGTGAGTGTGACGTCACCCATAGCATTCGGGTCCAATCAAATGAAACTCATCAAGGCGAGCAGCTTTGAGAGCCAAGTTCTGACCACGAGAATCATTGCAACCAAAGAGCCAATCCAGAGCAAGGGTGTTGAAGGTAACATCACTTCTCGCTTGCACTGTTAGTTTAGGGAGCAGGCGCTGTCAATCAAACCTGTTGCTAACGCTAGCAGGAGTGACCTTGGAGAAGGCACCTGATTGGTCCATGCCCACTTCCTATGTGGAACGTGGCAGCAAGCAGGTTAGCTATGTCCATATGTCCATCCAGTGACTCTCACACACCTGGAATACTGCTCTGAAGAAGTGAAACTGCAGATGGCTGTCGTCCTGCCTCCACCAGTAGGAAGACGGCATCAAAATCAGTTTAAATCAGCTGACCAATCACGTCACAGCAACATCATATGACCAAAAGAATCTATAAAACAAATTGTCTGTCTAGTTGAATTGTTGGAAATAAATATCACTGACCAGACAACTACTAAAATGATTACTCTTTTTCGGTTTATGTTGGCCCTGTTCCAAGTGCGTCTGAATTCTCACTGATAGAGCCAGTTCTGGTTGTTCTGGTTCATTGCTCAGACAGGACAGTGCAGAAAGCCTCAGACAAAACTCACATTCTAACAGCACCTCTAATCCAGTGTCCAGTTCGGCTCTGTCACTCCGGGCCCAGAGCTGGTGAATACTGATGAATGAGGTCTTTCTCTCCCTCGTCACACTATCGCTGTGGATTAAAAGAGCAGTGTCTTCGTGAAGCACAGAGGTGACTTCTGCGGGATACAGCCTCAGCACAGCGTCTTAAAGCGGACCGCAGTTATTTTTTTCTATTTCGTTTCTTGTATCTTTATTTCTACAGGGCGAGCCCATGAAAGTACCAGACACGTTTTTCATGAGTGCCTAGTTAAAAATCAGACCAATACAAACAAAACACGTGACTGCTTAGGTCCATTTAAAACATTAAAAACAGTAGCAGGTGTGAGTATAAATGTTTATCACCAGATTATTAGAGGCACCAATCTATCCAGTTCCATTTTTAGACAAGATCATTAGCTCTTGTATTAAAAGTTCCCAGATCAAAGTTCAACAAACAAGTGAGATTTTGAGTCAGTTTATCGTCATAGTCTCTTATAAATACATTTTATACAGTGTTGTTCTCTTCTGACAGATAGTGAGCGTAACCTACTTTTTCATAGAGTGAACAGTGATGGGTTTAAATTCATCACCTGTTATGAAACAAAGGGATGAATGGAAGAGTGAATCTAAAGGTTCAAAGTAGAGGCTGAAGATTATATCTCCATAATCCAGTACAGAAACAAAGGCTGTTTCAGCTATTTCTTTTCTGTAATTCAATAGGAGACAAGATTTGTTTCTGTAATAACACAATCGTTTTGATTTTAAACTGTTACATAATTCTGTAATATGCTTTTTAAAGGATACGTTTTCATCAAACAAAAACCCAGTGATAATTCAAGATTTTTGAGGGAATTTGGTATTTCAGTAAAATCTTGCTACAGTTTTAAAATTGCCAGATCAGCAGAGGGAGCACTTCAGTCAATATACACTGCTGAACAAGAACATATTCATTACATTAATTTCAAAGGAACTGTATGTAGCCTGTGCTTTTACTGTTTTAAAACTGATGTGATACAGCATTGAAACTGGCAACTCAAGTAAGAGAGTCATGTGAGGCTCATTCTGCTTTGTGATTGGATAATCGTCTTGAAACAAAACATCAAATTATAACATAAACAACTTGTCCATCATGTTCAATGTTTGTGTAACTAAGAATAAATCAGCAGTAGAATTGTTATCAGTAAAAGTTATATTAGATGTGAACATGTTTACCCTGTATCTGGGGACACAATTAGTTCATGCTTTTGGAATTTAAAATCTTACATACGGTTCCTTTAAAGCTACCATCTGTAATTAGACTGGTTGACCTGGCCTTGTTGTATTCTTACATATCACCACTAGATGCTATCTGTTTTACTTCTGTCTGATAGTGTTCAAGTGCTTTGACATCACAGAAGAAGACCAGAGCGCACAGATGAGCCTAAACAAAGGCCAGGTGAGGGGCGGGGCCAGGTGAGGGGCAAGGGCCAGGTGAAGGGCGGGGGTGTTCATATCAAATAAACTTCCGGATGGTAGCTTTAAGTTACCATGTTCAGTTTTGTTTGTTTCCATGCTCAGTTTTTCCCAGGCCTTTTGTCTGGAGGTAGAAGCCAAAGCAGTCGATGGTTATGCAATATTCACACAGTGCTGTTTTTGTGTGTTCTGTTCAAAATGTGACCTACATAAAGTAACATGGTAGAGCATCAGGCAGCATCTGTGTGCTGTTGAGTTGTGTGTACTGCTGAGGAAGAGTTTCATATCTCATCTCTACAGCCATCGTGGCCTTCTGCAGCACACTGTAGTTAGCCAAACTTGATAACTTCAGATTTTTGCATTTTTTACATGGCTAGTTTTGAACTCTGAAAAACAGCGTCTTGCCTTCACATGTTTAACCCATAGCAACAGGCACAAGCCAAAGATGTACAGGAATAACATAAAAAAAACACAAACAGATGACAGCTCAGATAGGACCAAACACCTGGTGCCATGACGACAAAGTGCACAACATTTTGAAGTGTTGTTGATGAATCTGATGCATATTGCTTATGGGGCTTGAGGTCTGAAACGTTCCCGGACACAAACATGCACAACAGGTCAAATTCTCCAATTAAAGGTCCTGACCAGAGATCTGGAGATGGGTCCCACTGCTCCCAGTTTAACCCAGTAACATTAAAAGATTGGTCAAATTCAGAGTACATTTCCTTACGGGGACAATGCACAATAGGTCAAATCCTCCAGCTAAATTAGTCCTGACTAGCTCAAGATCTGGAGATGGGACCCTCTGCTCCTGATGGGTCAAATGCAGAGGACAAATTTCCCTACAGGGACAATAAAGTGTACTTTAACCTTAGGCTACCAGATTTATTTTGAGTGAATATTTCATATAACATAGTGCTTTAAATATGTGTTAGCATTAAAACCCCATAGAAGTTCAAATATTTTTCATGCATCACATATGTTAGTCCACTTTGCAGGTGGACACTGTTGCTTCATATTTTGTCCCCGTTCTGGTCAGCCCTCCCCGTCCGGTCTGATCCAGCCTCTGCGTGGGCCCCCTACGTGTATGTGTGCGTGTGTGTCTGTGTGTGCTCAGCTCTTTGATTCCTATCAGAATCATCAGCCATCTCCTGCCTGGCTGTTCCCTGATTGAGGCCGGGCTTGTCTGGGAGGGGTGTGTTTGGCTGTGTACTCCCTGTCCCTCACACACGCACACATACATTGACTTTCCATGCTACTTGGGGACACTGCATTGACGTCCATTCATTTCCTGGAGACTCATCCTAACCTTACAGTTACCACTTGACCAACCTTAAAATCAACGTTTAGGAGCTTTCTACTAGTTATAACTTTGTTCCCTCATCAAAAACATGCCTGAAGAGGTTTTAAATGTCATCCATGCATGTTTGAGTTATCTAGTGATCTCTCCCAGGCCCTATTTGAACATCCTTATGCTTAGCAGTAGAGCAGTAATCAGTGACGCAGAGAGGGCGTCGATGCGTCGCCTTCAGAGCCTTTAATTAATATAGCAGATGCAACAGATACATGCACGCTCTGAACATCTGCGTAGAATTTCCACACATAACACAGCAGTGCCCGTGCGAGACACACACACGATTGTTATCAGAGTTTTCAGATCAGTGGTAATGTTAGTGTGGCTGAATAGAAAGTGAAACAAGAAAGTTCTCCTTGTTTTGAAATGCGAGATGGACTTCACAGCGCTGCATCTGCTGTACACATAAAACTTAAATAATCCTTCATGGAAACTCCATTTCTCAGCAGAGCTACACATGCAGGTGTCGTTAATGCTCACGCACGCAGCACTGTGGACAGTACAGGCACACACACACCACCATTTACCACCAATATACAACAGTGATACAAAACACTACACCTCACTACAACTTCAAAAAACCTGATTCCATCAAATTTAATACAAAAATGAATATAGCATTTTCAAAACAATAAAAGATAACACAGCGTATTTAAATCACTGTAATACTCCATAGCAGTGTAACACTAGGCCTGTCATGATAACATATTCTGAAGTTTGACATATATCGCGATAAACGATAATATTGAAATTTATTTATGCCACTGATACAATAACCCAAGAGCAGATTTAAACCACAAAAAACATTTTAAATCTACAGTATTCTTAAAAATCCTGAGCTACAATAAATAAACAGCAGAATGGAACACTTTAGTCATTAGTTTGCATCTGTCATGAGTCATACAGATTATTTATTCAACTTTTTATAACTTGAATCTTATCATATAGCCAAAAATAACCAAAAATGTCTCAGTAGTGCAAAGAAAATGTTCCCACGATAAATATTGACCCTAAAAATGTATAGTTCCAAATTTCATATGTTGAACGATAAGTTGGTATAGTAATCATCATGTAGGCCTCATAATACCTCACAATGTGAGAAATACATGCCCCCACACACACCAGGGCTGTATTGTTGTGGTGTGTTTGTGCTGAGGAAGGGAGAGTGTAAGCACGTAAAGCTGTGCGTGTCCTGTGTGGTCCTGTTGTGACCAAAACTGCACAAAAATCAGGAAATAACAAACAGCCACATATCTCAACTCATTAATTATAATTAATTATCTCAACACAATCAGATGTGGGTAGAGGAACCAAATACTCAAGTAAGAGTAATGCTACTTAAAAATACTATTAATCAAGTATAATGTAAAAGTCTTCAGGAAGAGTAAAATGTAGGCCTGTCACGATAACTTATTTTAAAGAATGATAAATTGTTACAGAGAAATATCATAGCAACCAAAGAGCCAATTAGGAGCGAGGCTGTTGAAGGTAAACGCTCCTTCACACCCGCACCACTTCTTTAGGAGGGAGCGGGCGCTTAGCAACACTGTCAATCAAACTTGTTGTTAACGCTAGCGGGAGGAACCTCAGGGAAAGAAGGCGCCTGATTAGTCTGTTATTAATGTTCATATGTTGATTTGGTGAAATAAAAACCTCAGGATCATGTAGAGCGGCTTAATAAGAACATTTTAAAACCAAAATGGCGAGCCTGACAGCAGCAGTTACAGAAAGAGGTGCGACAATTTTAGAATATAAAGTGAAAAAAAACAAAAAAACATGCAATAATGCTCAAGAGCTGACATTTGAATCTGGAAATGAGACAAACTAAATCATATCTGAAGTAACTGTGCTGTGCGTTCAGATTATATCATATTGTCAACATGAAGCTTTTGTCACTTTTAGACTCACAGTGGGAAGAGGAGACAAAACCCTGGGTAAGTACATTACACTGTCAAGTATGTTACTCAAGTAGGACTAAAGGTAAGGTGAGGTGACTGAAAAGTACTCTGAGAAGTACATGTTTTTCAAAAAGTGAATACATTTGGCCAAAATTGACAGAATTAAATATTCTTTTGCTGTTGATCCTTCCTGGATGAATGAGGGATCACACTGACGCTGAAAATAATTATCACTGAAGAAAAGTTAAACATTTCAAAATGGATTCCAACTGCACTGTGAAAGCACTGGTAGCAGATACTAGAGTGCATATGGATTCTCCTCAGAGCCGATGCTGTGCTAATGTGCATGTGTCGTGTAAGCACCTTTGGTGTGTTATCACAACAGCTCGTCAGATAGTGGAAACTGTGTGTGTGTGTGCATGTGTGTGTGTGAGCGTGTGTGTGTGTACACTACAAACAAGTCTGACGTTCATCCATTTCCTCACCACTTTGTATAGCAGCAAGATTAATCACAATCAAACTGAAATTGCATTTTGAAGTGACACAATTAGCAGATCACAAATACTGCAAAAAAATCTCTTATTCTGTATTTTGCCAGTTCATGTAAGAGAACAAGACACAAGAGATTTTCACATTACTAATGACTAAATAGTTAAATTCAGTTTACATTTTCAAACTCACCATTTTTGATTTATTACTTATTCATTGTAGAACTGCTTCTTAAGAAATGGAACTTGCCAGAGCCTATCTTCTTTTTTGTGCAATCAAACTGTAAACACATGGGAAAAGATTTCTCATTTGTCTCATGAGTGACTCATCTTCTGTCAACTTTGTGAGATCCTGTGTCATGAGATCTTGTCCCATCAATTGTTTTATATTGTTCTAGTTCCAAAGTTAGACATGTTTTGCCTGCATATTTTTATTCTTCTGCTGTTATTGTACTTTGCATTACAACACTGGAAGATCCTCATTGTGGAACAACTTAATTAGGCAGAGAACACCTGAACATATGTACTTTTGAAGATCCTATATTACGCAAAATCGACTCTTATGAGCTTTAAGTCATGTTATAATGTCATTGTGTTTTGTTTCATTCACACTTTTGAGTAATCCTTTATTATTAGTCTGCCCAGGGCTGTCCTAGCTTTCAGGGAGCCTTAAGATGAATTTGTCTCTTGGGCCCCTGGCAGCGGATGTACTTGGCTCAGCTAATGGTGATTCACATTTAAAAACATTATGACTGTGCTTTCACCACCTTGGACAGTTGTGTTTGTATTTATTATATGACCAACATTAGACTGAAAACACTTACTATAGCCACAAGGACAGTGGACAAACATGTACGGGGGGTCTGGGGGCCCTCCCCCAGAATATTTTTGAAATTCTTTGAATGTCCCAGTTTTTTAATGTGTTCCATTTGGTTACAGTGGGCTTACATTTACATTATAAAATGCAGAGGTGGGTAGGGCGAAAGCTAAAAGTAATAGTACACGCCAAAATAATTTTGGCTACTCATGTAGACGTTCTTCAGCCAAAACTTTTACTCTAGTAAGAGTAAAAGTATCAGCTATCAGAACAATATTACAATTCAATTTTAATATGTTTATATGTATTTAATATGTTTAAATGTAGCCTACTAGAGTAACGGGGTACTACCCACCTCTGACAAAAAATTACAAAAAAACTTCCTGTATTGACATGTGGCACAGGGTGTTTCAGAAGAACTTAACGCAAAATAAGCAGGGTTTGTGTTTTAAACGTGCGAATGAATCAAAACACAACAGAGCGATCTGGAGGCAGGGACGCCCTATATCTGCAGTTACTCAGGCAAGAATAAAACAAAACACAACTCCAGGTGTGGTTATGATGACATGGTTGTTCAATCATTGCCAGATAATAATGACTCAGGTTAAATTGTAAAGTCTATAAAGTGCTTCCAATTTATTTCCCTGGCATGTGAGCCTGGCAGGGTCCTGAGGCAGAGCTACAGATGTTTGTGCCAGAATCCAAACTGGAATGAACACAATGGCGGCAATTTGTGAAGTAAGATCATTTCTTTTCACGAACAACAAAATCTGAGTCTTATTCTGCATAAAAACTGTTAACCCTGTAGATCAGATCTGTACAAGCATGTTCTGAAATGTTCCCGTGTGTCAGATGCCCTCCCCGTGGCTCCATGAGGTGTTATTCTGCATACAAACTACTAACCCTGTTCTGAAATTGGATTCTTGTGTTTGTCAGTTCATATTTCAGTCTGCCAATCCTACTGGACGTGCTTAAAATGTCAACTTTGAACAGAACCCTTTTATTAAAACATAAATCAAAAATATTATCGCAATGCTTGTCAGAGCTTTCAGAGCTTTTCATGAGAGTTTGGTGATGACTTTTGGACTTAAAAACAGTGCAGGAGTAGACATGAGACCATATTGAAATGTTGTGCCACAATTATCAGGCAGAAAATTATAAATTATAATAAACAGCGATTATATCATGAAAGGGCCTCCGGCTCCATTGGCACTGGCTCAATTTCACTGTACATTGGAAAACTGTGGCTCCCCTCTCTGTAACTGGTGCTGTCAGGCTCGTCATTTTGGTCTTAAAAAGTTCATATTAACCTGCTCAAATATGGAGCTCGGCGCTAGAACTGCTAGCCTCGATGAGCTTCATTTGACTATTGACACTACTGGTGACGCCACACTCAATTAGTCCACTTTTATATACAGTCTATGAGACATAATGGTGATTCTCTTTGTTGGCGATACTCACAATTATACAAAATGTCCCATGAACCATTATTGTTTGCCCTTTTTATCACAATAAACCATATTATTGTGTATGGTCCCATCCCTACGCAGAATTCCTATGAATCTCTCCCTATGATGCAACAATTTGAGAAAATCAAAACTGCATGGAAAAACATGTTGTCTTGGCTGCTCATCACTAGTCCCCGTGGTCCGGAGGGGCAGTGTTCCTTGTGTCACTCATTTCCGAGAATGTTTGGTATGCGTTCCACCTGCTCCATAGCTCTGCAGTCCCCCCAGAAGACCTCAAATAAGGTCTGAACATCAGTTATGTGTTTCTCATTGGAATAGGGACATATACAACATAGCTACACTTTGAATGATTCAGTTCCCGTAGGAGTAGAGCTGGGTATAGTATTTGAATATATGTTCTTGTTTACACATCAGGATTCAGTGAGACAAACGTTTTGTGCTGTGGACAGTTAAAGAGTCTGCACCTGATTTCAAACCATGAGTGAGGACCAGCTCAGGGGGCTTTCACACCATTTTACACCATTTGCTCCACTTTAAGCGGAGTCGAGTTGAGGACACCTGTGAGTCCGGTCCGTTTGGGCTGGTGTTTCAAGTAGACACCAGTGCTCACACTTTTTGATCCAAACAAGCCTCCGTAGCGCGCTGTGCATGAACAAAGTAAACCTCAGAATGATGACCAAAATGGGAAAAATAAGTTGTGATGAGGCGTATAGTGAGGAGAAAATGAATGATCGCTAATAAAAATATTGCACAGTTTCTGGGGCCGATCACAAAGAACAGAGTTCTTCTGGTGTAATGCTCTCGTGGCCTGTACAGTCATGTATTACCTTGATCTCTCTTTATTATCAGGACAGTGGTAATAAAGTTGTCATAATGCCATGATGTGTTCACCCACTCGTATCCCACAGCAGTCAGGTCTCTGAAATAAACGTCCTCCTGCTCGCCAGCGCCCCCCAATGGCCCAGTAATCAGAAATCCAAACATCGCAAAAATATGATGCAGTTTAACATTTATTGACAAATAACAGATCGGGTATTGACTGTTCTCTGGTCAATGGGTAAAATGGCTTCTACTTTGTTGTTATTTCCTGCACTATTTGCGATGCAGCGCCACCTCAGGCAATGAGTATATTCTGTTTTCTCTTGGTTGGATTTGTTTGCGCTTAAGTATGGTGAGAACGTAATTTGCACCAAATGAAAACAGCAACAAGCTTTTAACTTTAGCCCCCAGTCATTTTTGGTGTTTTTAATGAGCAAACAGCATTTTAACAGATCAGAAAATGGCAGAGTCAAACGTGAGTCAAACCATTATGAGCATTAAAGCGTTGTCCCGTGGTCCTCTGCTGGTATCTGTGTATACCTCCCGCATGTACTATCAGGTGTCCTCCAGGCATTCAGTCAGGTGAGTTCATCCCAAAACTCTTAGAACAAGGAAGAGGTTTGTTTAGGAGCAAGAGGTGGGTGGTTAAGGTCACTTCTTTCTCTGACAATCTGAGATAGATTTCTGATTTTATTTCTAAACATTTGGCCCATTCCAAGTCTGCTGGTGGAATGAAGAATTCACCCTGGTTAGCATCTCCAGGGCAGAGTATGACTAGCTTTAGATGCTAAAGGGCCCGTATTAGGCTGCTTTTTGATCTCTGTTATAATATTGTTTCCTCATCACAAACATACTTGGAGGGGTGAGTCCATTTTCCAAAATATAGAACCTTTAATTAATAATCTTTTGACTGAAATTATCTTGAGTTAATTTAGTTTCAGATTCTTTGTAGTTTGTCTAGTTTTACTTGAGAGAAATATTATGCTAATTTTGTTGACCAAATCCATATTAGGCCTTAAATCTCCAACAGAGGGCGATATTTTGTTTGGACCAACCTGCCTAAAGAATGTGCTTAAAGCTTTATTTGAACAGTACTATGAAGAGGACACTGCACAAAATGTTTAGTTTTTCCAACAAAAATATGGCATTAACGAAACTACGATGAAATAGGCAAAAACTGTGATGAAATACGCAAAAATGACTTCCTGTCTCATTGAACCGTCAGCACTTGGACATAGAACCTTTTTGCGTAACTGCGGAATGTCCTCAAGTTACTCTTCTCAAACATCTCAAAGAGGAACAGAGGTGTGACATGACAACAGCAGAACAAATAACTCTATCTCCATCTCCTGTGCTGACAATGCCAGTCTAAATGTTCTATAGGATGAGACAAGATCTCACGACATAAGATCTTGCAAGATAAAATTGCCACTGAGAATGAGATTTTAGTTTTTTTGTGTGTTTACATTCGCCTTGGACAAAAAAAAAAAAAAAATTGTTAAAGAGGGAGTATTTTAGATCACTCTATTACCTTTTATTGTTTTTGAAAATGCTATAATCACCCAAAACAACATATTTACATGTTTTATACGTTTCATTTTCATTTTGGACTGTGAATGGCCCTTTCCATTGCCCCCTGTGCTAAGTCACTCCTCCTTCAGAGCACAATAAATGCTGTCTTCACAGACTAGAGTCAGAGTGAGAGGTCTGCGCTGTTATAGTTCTATACAAAGTTTGCAAAAGTAAGTACTTTCAGTTCCAGTAGTTGATCTTTGACGTCTTTCGCAGCGCCACATCCATGTAACTTAACTCAGTGTGGAGGATCTGGAGGTCTGATGCTGATCTTTAAAGGTAAATACAGCGTCCCATTCACAAAGAGATGAAAAAGTCAGATACGAGGTAAACATGTTCAAATCCTGTTGGTTTAAGGAGCGTCATTGACAGTTTTCGTCATAGTTGATTTTAAAGCAAACACAAAGTCCATGGCAGCAGCTGTAGATATGAGTGGTCCGTGTGGACAGGTCAGAAGGTCTGGCTTATCATGTGAATGACCCCTGACCTGGGTCTGTAGTGCACTGCAGTGCATGTGTGTGTGTCTGTTTGCGTATCACAGACTGTGTAAAGAAGTGGACCAAGTGAGTGTGACGTCACCCATAGCGTTCGTCTCCAGTTGAATGATGCTCATCGAGGCTAGCGGTTATAGGGGCCAATTTGGAGCCGAGTTCCATATTTGGAATTCCAACTGCGAGTATCATAGCAACGGAAGAGCCAATCCAGAGCAAGCGTGAAGGTAATACCCCTTCCCACCCTCAGCTCTGGGTTAGCAGGGAACGGGCACTTAACATCGTTGTCAGTTTTCAGTTAAACCTTTTGTTAATTCTAGTGGGAGCGACCTCGGGGAAAGAAGGCTTCTGATTAATGTTCATATCTTGATTTACAAATTTACATTTAACAAAATAGCAAAATAAAAACAGAAAAAAAAGAGAGGGGCCACAGTTTTTCAATGTAAAGTGAATTGGAGCCAGAGTCGATGGAGCCAGACACGCGCCCATGCTCACTTCCTATTTGGAACACGGCGGCTAGCAGGTTAGCTATATCCATTTAAATGTACAGTGCATGATGTGTGTGTATGTGGGTGCATGTGTGTATAGGGCTCAGGGTCACTGGGTTGGTCACTGGCTTGTTTTGAAAGCATTTGAACAGCAGAAGAAATAATCAATAGAAATCAAATAACATTACAGTAATCCAAAAATAATGCAATTTCAGGACTAATTTTCATAAAGAGAAAGGCTATGACAACAAAGTCAGCTGGAGTGAGTCTGACCTGACAAACCTTTGAATATCCAGTAGGACATAGAACATATATTCTTTGATGTAAACAGTGGTACTAGTTACATTAGCTATTAGAATAATTGTCAGTAATTATGATTGTGTGATACAGATTTGTATATATGTAAATTAAGGGTTGGACTACGAATGCAATGTCCTTGGGCAAGACACTTATCCCACTTTCCCCCCAGTGTCTGTGTACACTGTTATATGAATGTGTGTGTGAATGGCTGAGTGGTTCCTTGATGTAAAGCACTTTGAGTGACTTGAAGCTGGAAAAGCACTATATAAAAAGTGACCATTTTTGTCTGGACACGTTTCACGCTGTTAAAATGAATGAGCATATAGGATCTGATATAAAGAGTAGCATAAAAACACCTGCCCTAAACCATAGAGACACAACAGTCTGCTGCAGAGGGCAATGAGTTCACTCTACCCAATCATGTGAAAGAATCAGAGCCTCGTTTCAGACCAGTGAGCCGCTCGCGAAATCAACCAGACCATCACATACACACAAAAACTGGACAAACAAAACAATAAAAGAACAGAAGGTTTGGGAATAGACCTGTCACTATCATATCCACTTACCATTCTATATATGAAAGATGGAACTATATTTTTTGGGCTCAATATTTATTGTGTTACATTTTTCTTTGCCCTACTGGGACATTTTTTTTGTTATATTTTGGTTGTTTGATAAGATCTAAGCCGTAAAAGATTGAATTAATAAGTTGCATGACTCATTACAGATGCAAACTAACAACTAATGTTTCATTCTGCTGTTTATTTATTGCAGCTCATGTTTTGTTTTGTTTTTTTAATCAGTATTATAGATTTAAAATAGTTTTTGTGGTTTAAATCTGCTCTGTGCTTTTTGTGCCAGTGGTATAAATTAGTTCAGGACGGCAGTAGTTCAGTTTTTAGAGCGTTCATCCACTGATCTGAAAGTTGGCGGTTCGAATCCCACTCTCAATGTAAACCTCATTGGTTGAGCGGTCACATCCACTGACCCACAGGTTGGCAGTGTGATTCCAGCTACTAAAATAATATAGCAAAGTTCTTAAGGTTCACAACAGTGTCAAAATACACAGTAGTACAACTGCATCATACAAAGTACTACTGTCACATGTACTCTACTCTCTATGGACAGGCCTCATGTATCTCATGCACCTGCACAGATTCATGACTGGCTGCAGGTGCCAGGGTTTGGGTAGTGACCATCAAGGACAGCGCTGGGGGAGGGGCTTGATGGGGCCTTAACCTTCCTTAGAACGGGAACTATCACAGCACATCCAATTTTGACTCAAATTGTTGTTCAAAGTGACACTCCAATCCAAACAGTGATTCCATATTAGGTTTTATAAATCACTACAGGGGCTAACCACATTTAAACTGGTTTGGTAGGGGTGGGGGATATGCTCCATTGTTAAAAGGCTCTAAATTAAGTTGTTAAGTGAGCACCCACATTGACAACCTTAGGGCTCCCTTAGCTCCTCCTGCTAAAAATGTCTGGCGCCGCCCCTGGTGACCGTTCAGATCAGAGAGAGTTCTCTTAGGTTTGATTATAATGATGTTAACTCTGTTTTAGTGAAGTGAGTAGTCTAATCTGCCATATGCACTTCAAATTTACTAGAAATATTGAAACTTTTGACATGTGGGTTTACATTGGACATCTACATCTAGGACTAGATGGACCAAATTTCCAATCTGTTAATGTCTTCCTGATTGACTAATTGCGCTTTTTGTGTCAATTCCGTTTTATTTAGGATTAGGATGAACAAAACCCATTGAATGAAAACATCTCAAGATGCGGTATTACACTTACACTTATTTAGATTGCTAAATTACTCCAACATGTGTGGATGACACATAAAACCTCTTCAGGCATGTTTTTTTGATGAGGGAATAAGATTATAACATGCTAAAAAGCTCCAAAAAGTAAACCACATACAAATGTTGCATAAGTAAGTTTGACATTCTCAGTCTGTGGAGAAGTTCTCCCTGTTCAATGGGACTATTGTTGAACGGGACTATTATGAATGTGAAAGTACTCACATTGCTGAGTCAGGCTTTGCTCTTTCACAGACTGAACAGTCATCTGGTGTAAGCTCACACTCGCACACACAGAGGCAAATGGCAGGTTTTCCCATAAGGAAATGACAAGTCTTCAGGCTGCTAACACCTAGATTCTATAAGTACCTAACTTCCTCTGCAAATAATAACTGCCTTATTATGTGTAGAACGTACTTATTCTGCAGTTTTCCTGTAATTTTTTTTTTTTGTGTCTTCTCAAATGTTAATACTCCTGGATGTTAAAATGTGCACAGAATGCTAATAATACACAAATCTCAAATCTAATTCACAATAAAAACGCAATAGTTTTTTGTCATCTTTCATCATATTGTTTTTAATTACTAATGTAAATAAATAACACCAACAGAAACATACAACTGCCCAGATTATCAATATTAAAGAACACATATGCAAAATTGTCTTTTTTTAACCTTTTAGCCATGTTTTGTTGTTATCTCCTCATCAAAAACACATTTGTTTCATTAATCCAAATTCGTCTTCCCTAAAAAATGCTCTGTTGACATTTTGCCCAGATTATTGCGTCACAGGTAAAATCCGGACTTGCATTTTTTAAGCCCATAAACCATCATTGGACTCATTCTGTGGTCAAACTGTGTTCAAACTGAACACATGGCTCTGTTAGCATAGCATTCACAGGGAATAAGGACATAAATTGTGTGCTTTCTGATTGTTCATTCCCGTTGCTGACAGCAGAGGGAGCGCCAACGCTTAAATGCTTCATTGGAAACAGAGGTACGTTTTCTAAATGCAGATATTAAAAGTTAAAACATGTGAAATAATTATCTCAATGTGACCAAATGCCACAAGAATGCATTGTGTTCAGTTTTACGTGACTTTGACCTCACAGTTCTTAGATCAAAAACTGTCTCTGTCCATTGTAAGTTAGAGCCAACATGGCGTTGACTGCCCCAGTTTTGGGCTGCGTAATTTTTGAAAAATATCTAAGTGTGATATTCTATCCAGAGTTCACATTTTAAATGTAAAATGCCTGAAAAAAACCAACATAAAAAATACATTTCAGAACATGTTTGTACAATCACAGTCTTTGTGATTTGCTAATTGCATCCATTAAAATTGCTTTTTTGTTTATATTGTGATTAATCTTACAGTTGCACTGCCCTATGTGACATTACTTGGCAAAAGCATGTTTTCTGAAATGGTGGACTTACAGCAGGCCCTGTCCAGTATGTTCATCCAGACATAAGAACACAGGGTGAGCGAGTTCATCAAACTTTAGACTCGACCAAAACACTGCCACTCCCATTGTTTTTCTTGAAATAGACTGGGACAGCAACAATGGGCCAGACTATCAAAGAGCAGGTCATTCACAACAAACACTCGGCCAGACCCAAAATCCACTTTGAAATAAGGGAGGGGGCTACGGCAAATGTGGAGTCAACATACCTTTTCTCAGGGGCAGGACTGAGGGGTATTAGGAACAAAAATGACAATGGACACACTGAACAGATCGCAAAGGCTATGGTTTTTCATAATAAAATGTCAGATCATTAAAGAGTGGATATGACATTTTTATCAGTGTGCATCCTGCTAATGAAACTACTGCAAATGTAAATGTACCTGAATTTGTTTAAAATACACTGGGAACTGGATCTTCATTGGAGCAGGTAAACAATGCATCAGTAAACTAAAGGTGCTCTTCCTCCTTTTGTCCTGGTTTGAACCTGGTTTCAAGATATAGCTTTGTTTGGCCATGGTCTGATCCAGGTTTTGTTCCCAGTCTAGCCCCTATTTTGTTGTAGTGCAAATGTAAACACACCACACTTTCCTGGATCAAACCATGCACGTGTTCTTTGACACTGGATCTGTGATGTGGTGTGGTCATCAGCTCTGAAGACTTAGTAGTTATAACGTAGCTCAGATTAACAAGTTCACTCAACAAGGATCAGATCACTATTACTATGGTGCTTCCGTCCTGTGTTTACCAGTGCAGTAGGTGGCGCTTTGATGCAAGTCGGTCCTGGGTTTGTCCTCCGGGGGGGCGGTAGACCTGTCTGTGTGGAGTTTGCATGTTTTTCCCATATCTGCCAGTATTGAAATCGGTATCAAGTATCAAGACTTTTCCTTATCAAAATCATGACAGCTTTATTATATTGTACTTTATCTATACCAGTAAAACACTTACATGGACATGGACAATGTTTTGGAATGAAGCAAACACAAAGGATAAACAAAAAAAAGGGAACAATCCAGTGCCTTTACAGGTGAACATTGAAACTGATGCCACTAAACCTGAAATGGACAGACTGGAAATAAGCTCAAAGCCTTACAAAAAACTAAGCAAAGAAAGCAGGTAGCAATGACAATCACCGCAAATACAAACAAAACATATGAGTTTACCTACAAAACACTTAAAACTCCTATATTACAGAATGGACTTTTGTGAGCTTTAATCCATGTTATAATGCTGTTATCTTCTCAAAAACGTACCTGGAGCTGTGTTTTGTTTCATTCTCACGTGTTTGATTAACCCTTAATTATTAGTCTGTCTACATCTCCAAAGCTCAAAATGCTCTGTTCCACCTTGTCTTACCAATACCTTTGGCCAAACGCACACATGCATGGGTCCAGCAACCAACCTGATCACCCACAGAAACTGGCATCTCCCGGGCACAAAACCAACCTTCTCTTTAAACAGTTTTGGTCTGTGGTACAGCGGCGAAACCCCAAGGTACCACCCGGTAAATAATTATAAAGTTTTTGTCATTGGCCACAAACCAGGATGACTCTAGAGCTATGCTAGTTGTTGTCAGCTGTGGTGTGACGCTCAGACTCTGCTCTGATTTCTTAAAAGTTGTGAAAAGTGCCCAAGAACCCATTGTAGTGAATAATTATGATTTTCAAAATGCTTGAGTAAACTTGGAAATAAGTTTGGATCTCTACAAATGGTTTAACATGAACTGTTGGTATGGTAAATCAGATACAGGGTCTTTAATTGCAGATGAACTGTTCTCCTGTCTCTGGGTCCACTCTGTGGTCCTCCTCATACTGTGAGACAGAATCTGAATGTGTTACGGAGCTGTTGATCCTGGCTGTGGCCGGACTCTTGGACTCACTCCTCTCAAATGCTTGGGGTCAGGCTCATTTTCTTTGGCCTCCCTTTGGACTTACTTTTCCTTAAGTGGTGCTGATGGAGCGTTGCAGTGGGCAGGTTGGTGATGAAGTGGTCACAACTGTGGGCCAGGTTCTGTAAAGATTCTACACTTTCCTCACAATCCACTGTTCTAGACCATATAAACAATATATAGTAAATAAAAAAGACTTTCAATCCTGTTAAGTACATTTCTTACACAGCCGTGTCACTGGCCACATATGTAATATTGAGCTTTTTTTTTTTTTTTTTTTTTACTTTTAACCATTTTCTAACATTGTTCCACTCTGAATTACTAAATCCAAACCCAAAGGGAGGGTTGTAGAATGAAACCTTTTTCCAGAAGTTGCTGTGGGTGCCGCCATTGTCATTCAGGTTGTATTATTTTGCAATTTTGCATGGGGCTGCTGATCTTGACAGTGAATACATTCTACAGGGACTACAGAGCCGTTTTAAAGCCTCCAGAGAATTGCTGCAGTGTTGACTTGTTGGTCACATGAACATGGAACATTTTACACAAATTAAACTACTTTATATCAGATTTTAGCAGCAAAACTTCTCCATTGAAATTAATGGGATTCCCGCTTAACTGGAAAGTGCAGTTTAGTCATATTTATGGCAAAAGGTGGTGGAGCCAATTGAGGTCAATAGTTTACTAGGTAACATCATTATGGGTTATGTCCCTATTGTGCGTCTCACCTTCAGTACCAGATTAGCATTTGATTGGCTTGTTGTGGTCTTTGTCTACAGACTGAGAATGCTTCTCTAAACAGATGGTATATATCAGAGTTCACCATTCCTGCTCAGAGAAAGATACTGCTTCTTCACAAAAATTGCTTCTTTTCCTTCTCTTGCAAAATAAATTTTCTCTACTTAAAATCTACACCTCGCTGACTTCAAATTAATGATTTATGATTTAAGATGAAGGTGGATGGCTGATGGCATCCGTCTTCTGTGTTGATATAGTCTCTTGTAGTAGTTGCTTAGTTTCCCTGATGTATTGCTCATTAGGATTGTGACGATATACGATCATATCGCTGTTCACAATGAAAAAGGTCCGTAATTGTTTGGGGCATTTTTTAATAATTGTGATCATCGCACACAATTATAATCACCTTTACGGCACCAGACTGGATGATTTCCGGTTTCAATAGAATGTTTAGATGTTTGTTCTGGTGTTTGTCCACAAGGGGCCCCTCTATCATAGCAATGAAACTTGTTAGTTTTTGTGCCTATTCTGAATTGGGGATGGTTCTTCATCACCGTCAGTCACGTCATGGCTCGTGGGCAGGCAGCAGATCTGGATCCCAGTGATGCCCACATTTATATCCACATTTTGCACAGCTGATTGCACAGTTTGCTAGCAGCGGCATATGGTTTTACCACAACCATGAATTCATCTGAATACCCATAACCTCCTAGAACCTGGTGTCCACATATGTGGACAACACATTTTGGGTTGTCTAGGCCACAATACATTTTTTTTATACAATGTCTTGGTGTCCACAAATGAGAACATCATACTGTCTTGGTTTAATAATTATCATGATAATATTGTTAATCGCAATCATTTTGGTCACAATAATCATGAGTCTATATTTTAATATCGTCCCATCCCTGCTGCTCATTACCGCCTTCTGTACCACTGTGAACTGAATACACTACATTACTCTGTTTTGTGTTTGTGTGTCACTGTTTTAGGGTATTTTTTGCATTGACGTCTTGTCCTTGGAATGAACCAGTCTTAGGATGTTCACTGGTTTAAAATACAGATGAATGTTGTGTTGTCTGAAGATCCTTGTAGTTTTTCAGACACACAAGGGATAGACACCCCATTCCTCCTGGCTTCTGTTTCCTTTTTGTCCTGCTTTTTGGCTCTTTTGAGAGTCTGTTGAGAGCCCATGTGGGATATCTATGGGCTGCGAGTTCGTTTCAGTTTCTAATTTCCTAGGATTGTCACATCACAGATAAAAATCCAAATGTCTCCTGCTCTGTTTTAAGTTCACAAATCAGCAGCATATTCATTTTAGGTTTTAGAGCTAGAGCTAGTGTCAGTGTTAAACGACCCAAGTCATTTTCATTCTACTTCCCAGACCCTGCCAGTGTCGGTGTCATTGGCTCTGAAGAAAACTTGAAAAATAATACTAGAAGGCTGATGAGTTGTATTGTGGCCAAGTGTGAAGACTTGGGATAATGGTTCCACCTCTGATCCAAGAACATGGTTCTGGACTGGAAAAGGGTGGCCTGGCCCAATCAGGAGACTCCAGATACTTTGGGTTTGTGTTTATAATAAGGACAAAATGGAGGGTGAGATTAGCACATGGTAAAAGAAGGAAAATGCAAACTCTTCTACCCCTCCACTTTAAGACAACAGTGCTTCTCCAGGTGAGCCCACATGCTGCCCTCAGAACCTGGGTCATGAGTCATGTCTGTGCACATGATGTTGACTAATGTGGACCACAGCAGGTCAGTTCAGGCTGGAGAGCACAGGCTCATTAGGGAAGCACATGCCCATTGTGTAGAAAGGATATTTGCTTCCTATGCAGTTCATATCAGAGCAGGAACGTTTGACATGTTAAAAATAATTGGTTACTCTTTATCACAACTGTTGGTGCAGAGCAGGGCTGAGCGATGTGGCTGTAAAAATGGAATCGTGATCTCATCCCTGTGACAATTAACTGATTAAGTAACTGAAGCTAGACATGCATAACAATGAAAAGTGATACAAGTGACATGACACTGAAAAGAAATGAGTTTGGTTGGGTTCTTGCAGTCTCAAGGCTTGGCCCTCCACCTCCCTCTCTGCTCCCAGTCCCAGAGGCAGTTACATCCACATCAAAGTCTGCATAGTATCTCTGAATACAGAACATATGTTGTATTGTGTCTGTGGTCTGTTAGGTTTAAGTGTTTAACCTGCCTTCAGGAGCTCTGGGCATAGGCCACCCAGGTGGTCACCTAGAGCGCCATCTGGTGGAGAAGGTGCCACATTGCAACCATAAACTATAAAATACATTTTAAAATAAATAAGTTGAAATACAATTGTTCCATATGCTTTAATTTCTTTAACTGATCTTTTCTCTCTAAAAGCATTAAAAAATAAATAAAATAAGAAAAATCTTGTTCGGCCAGGTGATGGGTGCCAGACGCTGCCCCGTTTGCCGTGCTTAGTGACATATAATGCATCTGAATGAGCATAATCATTAAGAGCATACAGCGCAGAATCAAAGACTCTAGAAACACTTTGAAATTAACTACTTATAAAAATGGATTGGTTGATGTAATTTACAGCACATTACAGGAAATTACTTTTTATAATTTTGTTCAAAAACAAATCCAGAGGGCCCCCAGCTCCCTGCTTTAAAACTACCCGCTACAAAATCAGTTCAGAATTTGATTCAGGGTGCCTAATTCATGAACTAATGCCTATAAAAGTTTTGGCAAGAAAACCCAATTTTTAGATCTACCATCAGAAATCTAGCCCATGGCCCCAAAAGAACTTGGGTCGACCCTGTCTGCCTCAGATGAAATGTAGCAATTGTGCTAATTTTTTCATACTTGTCTTAAAGCTGCTCACTGACAAATCACAATCAGAGGGGCCATGATTAGATAGAAGTCAGATGATCTTGTTTTTAAAGCTCCAAAACTATGATAATAATCTGCTTTTGAATGCTCGTGTAACTGCTTTGAACTGTTAGAGGCAGTACATGACTTTAGTTAGTGTGAAGTACTTGAATCATGATAAAATCAATACTGTGATCTTGACTCTAGAAATTCGCCTTTTTTGGTTTGTTTTTTTCCACATATATTTGAATGTGTTTCAAAAAGATGTTGGAGAGGTTATCATTTTATTTCAAAGGACACTTCAATCAGGTTTTATCGCCCTCTGCTGGACATCAGTGAGTATACGAGCATGTTAAACAGTCACTATAGCAGCACAGCTATTATCAACATCCTAACACAGATGTTTTGTAGTGACACATGGATCAGAGTGAGGTCTGTAGTGTCTGTAGAGCTGTCAGCACTTGTTTTTTTTCTTTTGTTAGAAGCTAGTGTAAATCCTGCTCTGTACATTATGGGCTTGCCAAAAGAATCGAAAATCAGATACTAGAAACTAGATACTCATTTGAGCAGGTATCGATACAAAAAAGCTGCATTCATAGAACAGAAATGAATCTTTCCTGAAGAGCTTCAGAATGATTTTGTGCTGTATCAGACCAAGTAGACTAGTATACAACCATGGACCACTATGGAACCTACCTGGACGACTGAGGATTACACAGAAAGTGTTAAAAAGAAAGTACTATTATTTATTTTTTGTTTACTTTTTTACATAGTTTTCTGTAGACGTTTGGAAGGCTGCCAAAATACATGGCAGATTTCCATGGTAATGGTTGTTATTCGACATTCATTCCTGAGCTCAATTACTAATTTTGTACTTAAAGGAACAGTATGTAACTTTCTGGAGGTGGTGGAGGTCACCTGCGTGATTTCATGGGAGTACAACGTTAAAACCATACTTCGGAACATTCTCCCTGAAGATAGATGAGTTTATGCCATACTGTGCAATATTATAGCCAAAAGAACAACATTTACATGGAAAAAGCAGGCCAAGTAAAGTAACTAAGTAAGAGTCAAGTGCAAAAAACACAACCAAAATTAAACCATATATTTTACTTTCATTTTTGGCCAAAAAGTTCCATACTGTGGCTTTAATATTCCTTTCACATCCACAGTAGCTTGCCTTAATATTCTGCCAAAGTTCATCTGAGGTGAACTAATGGGCCCCAGCGGTCATTACACTGTTGTTATGAAGGTGGTTTAAAAGCCAGAGGACCGCAGGGCAGAGCTGGTTGAATGTTCAGATCTGAGCTGATTTGAGCCTTACCTTGGGCTGTGGTCGATCTGAGGAGGCTTTGTGCTCTCTCTGATCATCTCCTCTGGACATAAGAGCACATTTATGACCCATTACACATTGGGTTACACGCTCAGACACAAGACATGGCTGTCCTCAGAAGACTGCACACTCAGTCCACCCATCAGTGCTACTTCAAAACAGCATGTGGTACTTAATAAGATTATCAAGATTATTCTTACATCTCCACTGGTCCTGTTCACACGGGTAGCAGAGTGGAGTGATGTTTTTTTCATTTCCATAAAGAGAGGGTATTATGCAAAATCAACTTTTTGGAGATTTTTACAATGTTATAACATTGTTGCCTCATCAAAACCTGCCTGAAGAGGTTGTAGATGTCATCCATACATGTTCTTCCTGGCCCTTTTCAAACCCTTCTTATGGTTAACAGCCTGTGCAAAGCTCCACCCACAAGTCTACATCGCCCATGTTCCCACACCGCAATTTTCCATAAGTATACAAAAGCAGGATACAAAACAGAACCCTACAACTTGACAAATCTGATGTGATGTGCAGTAGTTTCATTAATGGAATGCGGCTGATTGTAATGTGATAGCGCTCTGAAGAGGGGGGGGTGATTTAGCATGGGGAGCAAAGGGAGGTGGGACTCAGAGCGGCAAAAGCAAAACTATGGTATTTTCAAAACAATAAAAGGTAACATGGTGACCTAAATACAATGTTACAATTAATACCAAATTTTGTCAGAAGTTATGTCAGCCAATGCACAAAGGAAAGGATTCAGTTCTACAGTGGCATTTAGATTTTTGGTTAAGGAGGGCTTCCTGAAGTAGGTGGGAGTGGATAAGCTCACAGGTGAAATCAAGAAGTTTCAGTTCTAAGAGAAACAACAGAGCTGCAACAAAGATGAAATAATAATGCATATATGTGAATTAAAATAAAACCCCACATATGTTGTTTCTGTCGACGGTCTTATATAACATGGAAAGAAGTGAGCAAAACAAACTCTGACTCCTTTCCCCACCTTCTGAAGCCATATTAGTGCCACCTGCAGTCTGACTTCTTCAGAATTGTATCCCAGGTATGTGAAAGTAGGCACACCCCCTTCAATTTACAGTCTGGTGGGCACGTTTTTGGAACGTTTTCCACGTTTCTCTATGGCCTCCCTTATCCAATTATGGAGCTTGTTGCTGTCTCTGACCTATGATGTTAGTGTTCCAATTCATGAGATGGTTTCCCTCTTGCAGTGGTCTGAAATTGTGCACTTAATTGTTCTTGGTGGGCTTGTCGCTTAGAGGCTCCAATTCACTTTACATTAGAAAACTGTAGCTCTTCTCTTTGTAACGGCTGCAGTAAGCCTCTCCATTTTGCTCTTAAAGTGTTCGTATTCACCTACTCTACATGATCCTGATATTTTTAATTCACTATTTTATAAATCAAGATATGAATATTAATAACAGAAATCAAACAACCATCAAACCTTCTTTCCGTGAGGTTGCCCTCGCTAGCGTTAGCAACAGGTTTCCTTGACAGCGTTGCTAAGCTTAGCGTTTGTGTTTTGCAGGAGCAGCTCGGAGCGGCGTAAGGAGAAGTCTCGAGATGCAGCGCGCTGCAGACGGAGCAAAGAGACAGAGGTGTTCTACGAGCTGGCCCATCAACTGCCCCTCCCCCACACAGTCTCCGCCCACCTGGACAAGGCCTCCATCATGAGACTGGCCATCAGCTTCCTGCGCACACGCAAGCTGCTGGCCTCCGCCGCCAGCACACATACAGGTACTGGCTGTTTTTACAAACCCTTTAAAGAGCAATATGTAACTTTTCTGGTGGAAGTTCTGGCCCCTCTTTTTTCTGTGGACCTGTTATTGCTTTGCCTGGGATGTTACACAGTATGGCGTTACATTTTTTATATATTCATAGACACAAGCAAATGACACCACCACCAAGTTACTGGCCTGTTCATATACTGAGAATGAAACATGTGTATGTGTCCTCTATGTGCAGATTAAGGCTCTGTACACACAGGCACTGTTCCCTCTAAGCTGCGCGCGTGCACAATTGCGCACTGCTGACACGGTCTCCGCGCACAGAAAATCTGTGCTGCGCACAAAAAAATCGAACCGGAATTGAAAATAAAAGCAATTCATTCTGCGCTATTTTTCAATGTGAGTCAGTGAATGTGACCGGGGACGAGCTGCTCCAGCCAATTATGTGATTCACATACGTATTTGCGCAGCTTATCAACGCCATTGACAGGCTCCTCATGAGCCGCTACCAGAGTTTTAGCCGATGTGGCCGATGTGGAGTGAAAACTCGCTAATGATGCTAAGTGTTTAACCCCTTAACGTTCTGACGGCCCGCCCTCGGGCGCACTGTTACGCACTGTTTTGTAGCAGTTTTGCGTTTTAAACATGACGAACCGGACAAAACAAAGGAAGTACGCGACCAAGGACACTGTGGATGTTTGTACAAGTTCAACTAGAGGCATCTCGGACCCGGAGCGGTTCGTGGAACCGAGTGAAGATCTCATGGTGGACTCAGGAGCAGAGGACCTTATGATTTGATTGACTGGATGCTGTTCCTGATCGGTAAGTGTGGTTTATTCTGCTATTGACTTAATTGTGGGTCAAATATATCATGCGTAATCATTAGCCACTGAGCCACTGTAGCAGAATGACTGTCACACTGTACAATAATGTGCAGTTTGTTCTTAGTTTCCAGTGTGTGTTTGTTTACATTTTGAAGTGTGTGGTTTGTAAATATATATTTATTGTGACCCATACCACTTGTTTTGAATATATTTTATATACAAATACACATTATATATTGTGTTTTGATATGATATGTAAATGTACAGTAATAGAGCAGCTGTGCAGATACAGATTCCTCTGTGTGTTTTGGTCATTGACTGTCACTAGTTTATGAGTTGTAAAAATCAAATGATCGTGTCATATACTGAAAAAGAGTTACCGGACTGTCTCCCAGACACAGTAGGACAATCTCACTCAGTGCACAGCAAAAACTTCACACAATGGCTTATACTCATAATGCAAGTCAGAGATTTACCATAAAAATGTTAAGTGTGTTTTCAACATTGGAGTTTACAGTTGTCTTGGTTTGGTTGGAAGTTCATGTTTTGCCATAGTTAAAATTTAATATTTATACTTCCAATAGCATTAACATACTACACAGGTCATGGGCAAGATTTTTGTCATTTTCATTCTATAAGTGGTCTAAAGCACTTCATTAAAAGTCTTATAACAGGAATGTAAATGCAGTAATTTGATTCTTTTAATAAACCATTTAACTTGGATGGATGCGATGAAGCATGACCACAGTGCACAGGTCTGATGTTGCTCACAGTGGTCCATGGGACCACTCAGGGAGTTTGTGTTTGCTCAGACTCAGAAAATTAGAGGGAACATTGCACACAGGGTCAGATGTGACCACATGCAGGATTATCTAAATGTTCTTGTTAGTACTATCTATTATTTCATTACCTCCAGTACTGTATTGCCTGATGATTACTGCTCATTCTCCTCTTCATTTGAATGACTTAGCTGACTCTTTAACACCTGCCGCGCCTGTCTGTCTGTGTATATGCACAAGTCTGTGTGCGTCTGTGTGTACATGTACGCACCTGCCACTATATACATACATGCATACAGGTCCATATGTAGCACAGAGGACAGACACAGCTCTAAAGGTCAAACAGCCTCATCACAGAACACACAGCAATAGTAGCAGTTGGTAGAATATCAGTCCACTGATCCGAAGGTTGGCGGTTCAAATCCAGCTCTCATCATAAGCATCTTTGTTTGAGCGGTGAGATCCACTGACCTACAGGTTGGTGCTCCTACAGATGAAGGCTGTTGTTGTCTCACTGGTGTGTGAATGGGTGAGTGGCTCCTTGATGTAAAGTGCTTTGAGTCCGTAGAAGATAGAAAAGCCCTATATATGCAATCATTTTACAATAGCAGCAGTTGCAGAGACATTAATAATAGACAAACCAGGCGCCTTCTTTCCCAAGGTCGCTCCCATTAGTGTTAGCAACAGTTTTGATTGACAGTGTCGCTAAGTTCCCGCTCCCTGCTAAACCAGCGGTGCGGGTCGGAAGGGACGTTACCTTCAACATCTTGGCTCCAGATTGCTCCTTGGTTGCTATGATACTCATGGTCGGAACTCAGTTCCAAATTACCTCCTGTAACCTCTAGCCTCGATGAGCTTCATTTGATTGGAGTTGAATGCTATGGGTGACGTCACACTCACTTAGTCACTTCTTTATACAGACTATGGTTTAAGTATAGTTTCGTTAGGGCTGTAGTTAGATTTACTTACTGTCTCGTGCACATAGCCATCAATGACTAACCCATGACGCAGACCACCTCCTGCAGACTGGAGGATTTAAATTTAGACCGCAGCCTATTGTTCTCAAATTCCTGTGTCTTTAGCCAACAGATTGAGAATCCATTTGAACCAGATAAATGAGCGCTGCAGAAAATAGTTCATTAGACTCTGGTGCTCAGGCTCCAGCAGGTGGCGACGTCATGGGAAAGATAGCATGCCAGATTTGTTTGAAAAAATACCTCCATCTTGAAGCGCAGCGAGATGAATCACAATCGAATTGAAACTGCAAGTACCATAATTTCCTCTTCAAACAAAATGTCTTATTCTGCATAAAAACTGCTAACCCTAAAGTTTAAATCTGTACAAACATGATCTGAAATATCCCTGTGTGTCAGATGCCCTCTCTGTGTGTCCATGAGGCCTTATTCTGCATAAAGAACGTCCAACCCTGTAGTTTAGATCTGTCCAAAATGTTCTGAAATGGAATTCTTGTATTAGTTTGTCAGTTCAGATTTCAGTCTTTTCATCACTTCTTCTGGACACGTTTAAAATGTGAACTTTGACCAAAATTCTATCATGTAGCAGCTGTATTTGATATGTGGTTCTGGGCAGAGTTTGTATGTTTAGTCTTTAAACGGCTATGTTTAAAAGTTAGTATTGTGTATGTCCAGGAAATTCATATTAAAAAGACTCTATTTATTTTAATAAGACAAAAAAGATTAATAATTATTATAACTTTTTTTTTATTGTTGTAGTTGTTATACGGCCCAGTGCTACTTCCTGGTTGAATCTACACACACTAAATCATCTTCAAATGCTTTCTGCTGTATCAGGTGGTGTCCCCCTTCACGTTCTGGACTCGGCTACCATTTTGATTTATAAGAAAAGGAAAAGTGCGCTGGCAGTTCTGGGTCTATATTTGTCTTCTGACCGAGAGTTTGTCCAAGCACTTGTAGACAGGAAACTTTGGGACAACCACAATCTGCAGATCAGAGTACACAAACATCCATCTGAACCTTATGTAACCAGCGCTGGCTCCAGACACAGTGAAGCGGCTTTGTCTCAGCTCGCAGCGTTTCCTCAATCAAATCCTCATGATCTGTGGGACTTTTATTAGACAGAAATATTGTTACTACATTATCATAACACTTCATAAATCATAACAAGTTTTATTTTAGTTTGGAATGCGTAAGGTGAGTGAGGGATAACTTTGAACCCCTGCAAAATGAACTACTTCTGTTTTCAAGACACTAAAAATAAGCTACAACACCTTTAATTACTAGTATTACTCTATTTTCTGATCTGTTTCCTCATCACAAACAGACCTGGAGTTGTGTTTTGTTTCATTCACACATGTTTAACACACAAAGTTCTTCTCTAAAACTGAAAACTCTGTTCCACCTTGTGATGTCACGTGGTAATACAGGAAGTGCTCCACTGTGTTTGAACTGCACACATCTTCACTAGATTCATTTGGATGATTTCAGTCCTGGAATTGCCCATCTCTACTGAACTGAAGGTTAAAGGAGCTGTTAACCTGAAAACTACCACTTCGTGACATCACAAGGTGGAACAGAGCACTTTGAGGAGAGAGAGGAAGAAGAGTGAGGAGAGAGAGAGGAAAAGGAGTGGAGAGACAGTGAGGAAAAAGAGTGAGGAGAGATTGAGGAAAGAGTGAGGAAGAGGAGAGCGAGGAGGAGGAGAGACAGTGAAGATGACCCGGATACTGTTTTTTATCGCCCGTCCTGATTGTTCCATGAGGGAGAGACATCAAGAGGAAGCACCCAGCTGCATTCGCCGCTCGCTCTAGCCATAACAGCCGACCACCATGGCGCCGAGCGTACCAGCACGTGCACACTCCCGGCCGCGCTCACGTGCACGCCCACACACACTCACTATGGAAGCGCGTCTCTCAGGTACGGCCACAGCACCAGCCTGTACCACGAGTCAGGCTATTGTTGGTTGAATATTTGGATTAAAATTTGTATTTTTGATATTTTTCCTCTCATTTTTAGATAGTAGACTTTATACTTTTTGAACCTTGGTGCTTCCTGGAACAGAGATACAATCATGTTTGTGTGAAGTGCAGAACATTCAGGGAGCAGAAGCAGATTGACGATGATAAATGAGAGGATAACGGCCCCATTTGAGCTGTAAACATTTTAACCAGAGTTTTTGTTTTATTTTTATTTTTTATTTTGAATATTTATTTTGAATATACTGTAAAAAATAAAAGTCATTGCGCTGCCTTCTCTTGTACTACTCCGCTATCATAAATCCCCATGAGAAACATAATTTGCTTGTATATCCCAGCCGCCTCCTGGTTGGTGGGCCGACACTTAAACCACTAAGCCACAGTCACCACTGAACAAAACCTTCAATTTTAAGCCGTTATGTGATTCAAGTTGAACATTATATCACATTTTAAAATGCACTCTTACATAGGCCTGTCATGATAACGCATTTTGAAGCTTGATATATCTCTACAGAGAGATACAGCGATAAACGACAATATTGAAACTACTTTATGCCACGGACACAACAACATTAATGCAAGATAATCATCTGAACAGACCAAACCTGGACCAAAATGGGACAGTATTATCTAAAATCAAAACCTCAATAATTACCCTGCAGTTAAAGCTACATGTTTGTGTCGTTTTTTACTAGATTTTGTGCAGAATTTCATGTTGTGTCCTAAGTAGAGTAGTAGTTTCTCGAGTAGTAGTTTCCTCAAAAGTAATCTCTGTTTTTACTTACAACTACTTCTACTTGAGTAATATTGTTTTGAAGTAACGGTACTCTTACTTCAGTACAATTTTTAGCTACTCCACCCACCCCTCTTGTCCAAAAGTAAATGTTGAAACAGAATAACACTCTGAAGAATAGCTGTTAGATAAAGTTCCAAAATTGTTCTCGTCCAAGTCCGACAAAACAAATGCATTTTCAAAGCGCTGGCTGCGGAGTCCATTCTTCTGAAAGCGGGCCGATTATGTAAGCTTGGAACAACAGAGCAACCAGTACAACCCTGTCCACATGTCGGCTAATCACACTCAAGTATGTGGGCCAAAGGTGGTGTTAGCTCTGGACCAGGACCCGTTCTCCACCCGGGTCCATGAGAAACCCCGAACTCCCTCAAGGGCCCGACGGATGAGCTCATGTTGGCCCCAGATTTACAAAATACTTGGATACCTGTTGTAAATGTAAGTGATAGTTTTACAACAATCAAGTAGCAGTATGCTGGCACAATCTCATATTGTCTCGTTCTCACGTGTCTCGTCTCGTGAAAATTGTGTGTCTATTGTCATCAGTGCAAATGAGGCGTACAGTTTGACATCACATAAGCATAGAAAGAATAAAATAACTTCATCTGTGGCTGTCTTTGGTGTTTTAGGGAATAAAGGCAGATCCACAAAGACGTAAATACGACAACCAACTTTAGTGTTATGTTGTTTGTTTAACTACTGATTTTGCCCCCTGATTTTATTTCTTTGTTTTTTACCCCTGACTTTGGCCCCTGGTTTTGATCCGTGGCCTTGACCCCTGGTTTTAACCCCTGCTTTTGACCCCTGCTTTTGGCCCTTGATTTTGACCCCTGGTTTTTACCCATGATTTTGACCCCTGGTTTTGGCCCTTGGTTTTGACCCCTGCTTTTGGCCCATGGCTCTACTACAGTCTAAACTCCTGTGTGGGGCCACTCTGGGCTCTCTCCAGGAGTCTTGGGAACTCTTATCTGAGGGAAGCACGCTGGGAGCAGACTTCCCCTCCGCCCTACAGCACCACCACAGCTTTGTTCACACACTCACAACTATCACCCCCCAAATCTGAAAATGCTCTCACCACACTCATATTTGGATTTCTACTTCTGAACAAACTAAAATATTAAAACAACAAGAAAATGAAAAACATAATGCCTTCTGCTATTAAAGGTCATATATTACGTAAAACTGACTCCTGTGAGCTGGAGTTGTGTTTTGTTTCATTCACACACATTTGAGTAACCCTTTATTATTAGTCTGTCTATGTCTCCATAGCTCAAAATGTTCTGTTCCACCTTGTGATGTCATTAAGTGGTAGTTTTTAAGTTAACAGCTTTTACCTTTAGTTCAGTAGAGTTGTAGACCATTCAAGGACTGAAATGATCCAAATGATTCTAGTGAAGGTATATGGAGTTTGAAAACACATTGGAGCACTTCCTGTATTACCACATGACATCACAAGGTGGACCAGAGTGTTTTGCGCTTTGGAGATGTAGACAGACATGTGTGAATAAAACAAGACACAACTCCAGGTATGTTCTTGAGGAGGTAACATCATTATAACATAGATCGGAATATTTAAACGTCCCTGTGTCTCCATTATGGCTGAACTCACAGGGCCCTTCACAGCTAGATATGATCATTAATATTATTGATTTTCTGCCATATATCACTATTTTTACAAGTCTCATTCTCAGTATTTGGACAGGCCTCATGTGAAAGCTCAGAACCTCCCGAATTCACTCCCTGAGCTGCAGAGGCTGCACTAGCACTGAGTCATGATTGGCTTAAGGTGCTGGAGTTTAGGTAGTGACCATTTGGATCAGTGAGAGGTCATGTGAGGCTCATTCTGGTTTTGATTGGATAATCGTCTTGGGAAACAATGTTTTTGTTATTAGAATAAATAAGTATCACAGTTGTTATCAGTAAAAGCTGTATTTGATTTGAACATTTTTACCTCATATCTGGGGATAGAGATAGGTCATGTTTATGGAATTTAAAACAAAAAACTCAGATGCCCTCCCTGCGTTTCAAACATATTCTGAAATGCCTGGGATTCTAGGATTAATTGAGCCGTTCATATTTAAATCTCCATGGGGTTTTTAAAATGTCCACTGTGAACTGAATCATGACTTCCAAAAATAATCCCAAAAGCTCATTTCAATATGTGATGTGTTAGTTCAGCAGGAAGAAGCAGCGCTGGTTTATTTTGGCCATAACCCAAAAGGCCATGAGAAACAAGCGAGAGAGGAACACAGCTAGATCTGGTATGGGAGGTAGCTTCTGGCCACAACACTTTGCGAACTGGAACCATCCCCCTGAATGTTTTGTCATTCTATTTCTATTCAATTTATTTATTTTTTGGCCAAAATCACTGCAGGCACTTCACAGGCCTTCATGAAATTGTTCATTTAAAGGACCTGATCACAAACAGACCTGGAGTTGTAAGTTTGTTTCATTCACACATGTTTAACTCACAAAACCTGCATATTTAGGCTGTGATTTTCTCTGAAAACACGCCACCTTGTGATGTCATGTGGTAATACAGGAAGTGCTCCACTGTGTTTTTAAACTCCATACACCTTCACTAGAATCATTTAGATCATTTTAGCTATGGAATTGCCGATCTCTACTGAACTAAAGGTAAAAGGAGCCGTTAACTTGAAAACTACCACTTCATGACATCACAAGGTGGAACAGAGCATTTTGAGCTTTGGCGTTTTAGACAGACTAATAATAAAGAGTTACTCAGACATGGGGGAATGAAACAAAACACAACTCCAGGTATGCTTCTGAGGGGTAATGGCATTATAACATGGCTTAAATCTCACAAGAGTCACCAGTGTAATACAGGCCCTTCAAAGACTAAATGAGTGCATACTTGCTTTTCCATACGTTTGCATTTTCCACTGGTCCAGCCTGCGTGAGCCTACGGAAACATAGAAGCATTCATATGTAACTGGTGTTTACTGTGTCCACTCAGGCCACAGCAGCACAGACGATGGACAGATGGACAGCCTGTACCTCAAGTCTCTGGAGGGCTTCATCACCGTGGTAACGTCCGACGGAGACATGATCTTCCTCTCCGAGAACATCAACAAGTTCATGGGCCTCACACAGGTGAGTGTACGTACAGTCTGTGCACAGGGAGGGTATGCTACAGCGAAAACAGCAATGTACTTACAGAGTAAAAATACAAATATTTAAGTACCTGTTTAAAAATGTACTTTAAGAGTAAAAAGTAAAAGTATTTCACACAAGTGTTGTCAAATGTAGTAATATTGATTTAAAAATTATACATATTTTGGTCAACAGCAACAATACAAATCTATTTTAACTTTTCTTGTGAATTTTGTGTATTTTTGTTTGCTCAAAGCTGAAGGTTGAACTCAAACATTTTAGGATGTTACCACAAGCATGGTGAAAATAACCTCTCAAATCATATGAAAAGTACTTTTTACTTTTTAGTCCTGTTCAAAAATGTAGTGGAGTATTCAGTGTAAAATGTACTTCAGTAAAGTACAGATACCTAAACTTCTACTTAAGTACTGTGCTTTACTAGTTGTACTTTGTTACATTCCACCACTGGTCATATGAGCCATAAAGAGTCCTGTTTAAAATGGTTCCAGTCACAAGGCCATGTTCAGAAAATGGCCAAAGTCATTTTGAAGTCATTCTGTGGCTTTTGTTACACAGAGAACTGGCTCAAATGTGTAATTTCTCTTCTGTTATTGTTATCTCTCTGTGTGAAAACATTATCACAGATTGTACAGTTCTCGGTGCAGTTTTTTGTGTTTTTTTTAAAATATGAAAAAATGACATGGCCATTATTTTAGGAGGGCTGTTATTATGCACCATTTGAATATCAAGTACTATCCCTTTTCTTGTCGCCAACCTGTGGGTCGGTAGATCTGACTGCTCAGCCTCAATGATGTTTGTGTCAAGAGTCGGATTTGAACCACCAACCTTCAGATCAGTCGTAATGGTGGGTGTAGCGGACCAAAGAGTGCAGACTTACAGTGTTTATTTTACAGATTGTGAAATAATTAACAAGAGTTCATTAACCCAGCAAGGAACTGGGAGCGGGGTGTGAGCCAGAGTCCGGGACGAAACAAGGAGGAGAAGACAAGGAGTAATCTGTACCAGAGCTGGAGCAGGAGGTGAGGAGCTGAGCCAGAAGCCAGGAGCTGGGACGAGCGAGGGAGCAGGGACGTAGACATGCGGACACTCTGGCCACGAACAGGATGAAGCAACGCAGGAACGCAGGAACGCAGGAACGCAGGAACGAAGGAACGACGACGGTCTCGCCCCGAGTGTCTGGTGCCAGCTCCTCTTATGCTCCGCAGCAGGTGGAGGTAATTGCGCTGATGAGCTGCAGGTGCGCGCAGGAGGAGCCAGGAGCTCAGCCCAGCTCCAGCAGGTGAGGGAGGGAAGGAGCAGGACAGGAGGTAAAACATGGAACAGACGGTGCGGATCATGACACTTTCTCTGTATTTTCTATACAGATTGATATCAGTCTGGTCCCCACGTCCTCTGTTGCGTCTCAAACCCGGTCAAACGTGATCATCCAATCAGATTCGAAGGAGTTCATTGGTCACCTAAGATTTACAAATAAAACCAGATGTATGAGTTCAGTGCTTCGCTCGCTGATTCTACAGAAATCCGCCCCTGTTTTTCAGCCCCTTGTGAATTTTTTATTCCTTAAATTTTTCTGATACGGACAGCCCATACTTGTCGTAAAGCGTTTATTCTGGATCCCAAGCAACTGCCCTGTAATACAGTTGGATAGATATTGTTAGTGGGAGATTTTTTTTTTTTTTTTTTCAGTATTCCTAGCCCCTACCATGTGAGTCCTCCATGCCTCTGTCTTTTGCTGCCCCTGAGAAAAGCTCATGTTAATAACCAACACAGGATCTTCAGTTGTTAATGGGTTGTGTTCTCTGCTGTTTTTATAAGGCTGCTTAGAATTCATGTGTGCAGCAAAACAAGCTCTGGACGTGCTAGTGTGCTGTTTACATAAAATTAGACCACATGAACAGCACTGCACCCAAACACGCCAACACAAACACATGTCCCAGCTAACCCCAACAACACACAACGTTTATTTATCAGCGTCATCTATCATCTATTCCCACACGCTTTAAAGGAGCAATCTGGAACTTTTCAGCTGGAATCGCCTTCGAGATAAGAAGGCGGCACCACAAGACCAAGTTACCAGTCAGATCTATGGAGAGGCGACCCCGCTCAAACCAAGAAGAGTCTATTTTTCAAGATATGTCTGAGCAATAAAAACAACACATTAGGCCGATACCAGTATTTGGGGAAAGGCTTGGGCTGATAACTGAAATTAGGCCAACATTTTTTCTCTATTTGGAACGCGGTGGCTAGCACGTTAGCTATGTCCATTTATATATACAGCCTGTGGTACCTGTCCAGTCCTTGTGTCATCATCGTGTTGCTCCGCCTCCTCCTGTAGCAGCAGCAGGAGTGATATAGTTCAGTATCTCCCCCTCTGCCCCCTGCAGTCTGCTCACAGGCACTACACTCTCTTCTCCATTTAACTAAACTTAAACTAAATTAGACGGAGTAAATGTGTCTAAACTGATCATTTAGGAGGAAACAAGTCAATTAACAACACTGTATGAAATGTATCTATAAAGAACTACTTCAAAAGCTGCCAGAATACCTCACCTGCCTGTTAATCATGATACTGGGACATTTAATACCAGATCACATGACTGCATAAGGCCGCACCAGAACTGAGACAGGTAAAAGGCTTTAGATGTGCTGCTTCACAAAAATGGAATACACTCCAAGGAAAAGCAAAACTGGGTACTTTGGTGACACAATCACAATTTAATAATCTGGTAACAAACTTTTATGCACACACCTACTCATGTTGTTTTTATAGGGACTTGTGTACTTGTTTGTTTTTCTGTTTTTATTGTATTTTAAACAGCCCAAGTGCTCTCATTGGGTTTTCCTGTATAAGTAAAAGTAAAGTTTTTTCCTCGGGCTTTTAAAAAACCTTAACTTAGTCCTTACTGGAGCCATTTTTTAGCTGTCTTCCTGCATCTGTGGAGGCGCAGCAGGGCTAACTCTTTCATTACTGGAGCGCAATATCAGCCAACTGGTATCGATGCTTTTGGCCGATACCGGTATTACTCAATTACTCATCAATATATCAGGCACTCCAAAGAAGAACATTCCAGGCAAAGCGATAACATCTCCATGGAGACAGAGGGAGACATACACAATAAAAGTTACACAGTGCACCTTTAGCACAAGTGATATGTAAATACAAAGTGTACAGTTATGAGATTGTCTTAATCGATTTTGTCCCATTTTATAACCTCATCAAAAACATGCCTGAAGAGGTTTACATGTCATCCATATATGTTTGAGTAATTTAGCCAATCTCTTCTCCTATTCAAATCCTTTTCCACCCACAAACCTACATCACCCATGGTCCAACACGACAATTCTCCATAAATATACAAAAACATGATACAAAACTGTACACAGCAACTTGACAAACCTGATGTGATGTGCAGTAGTTTCATCAGTGGGATGCATGTGGATTGTGTCGTGATAGTGCTCTGAAGGGGGAGTAACCTAGCACAGAGAACAAAGGGAGGGGAGAGTCAAAAATGAAAGTGAAACTTATAAAACATTAATATAACGGTATTAACGGTATTATTATTTTTTTTTTTTGTCGATTAAACAATTAAAAGGAAACATGGAGATCTAAATATGTTATGTGTTACAGTTAATACCCCATAGAAGTAAAATACTCCCTCTTTAACATGTTATCTATTGTTTGTGTTCTGTTTAAGGTGGAGCTGACAGGTCACAGTATTTTTGACTTCACTCATCCTTGTGACCATGAGGAAATCCGAGAGAACCTGAGTCTCAAGACAGCTGGTCAGTCCTGCTCCTCAACACACACACATTTACACACACACGGACACACACGCATGCGCACACACGCACAGATACACAGACACATGAACATACACACATATACACACACATACGCACACATGTATGCACACAAACACACAAGATATCTTAAAGATCCTGTATTACACAAAATTAACTTGTGAACTTTAAGCCATATTGTACTGCTGCTCCCTTCTCAAAAATGTACCTGGAGTTGTGTTTTATTTCGTTCACACGTTTGAGTAACCCTGGTCTATTAGTCTGTCTGCATCTCCAAAGCTCAAAATGCTTTGTTTCACATTTTGATTAGTAGTTTTTCAAGTTAACAGCCCCGTTTACCTTTTGTTCTTTAGTTAGTAACACAGTGGAGCACTTCCTGTATTACTACATGACGTCACAAAGTGTTATCTGCTTGGGATAAGAACTCAACCTAAATATGCAGGGTTTGTGTGAATGAAATAAAACACATCTCCAGGTCTGTTTGTGATGAGAAAATAACATTATAACATAGGTGAGAAAATAGCGTAATATGGGCTCTTTAAAGTAGTCTGACCACTGCACAGTATACGGCCTGTAAGTTCAGAGTGATATAGCTGATTCTGGCCTCACTGCATACATTCTCACTCAAAACACTTCTCTAGGATTACATGTCCCTATGTTCCCTGACCTGCTCAGTCTAAAGCAGCACCTGCTCGGACCCATGGGAAAAGGCCCGAGTCCAATGCACATATGAATTACATAAGACCTCAGCTCCTGAAATAACATGGGCAAGAATAACACAGAGGAACAGAGCGAGCCGAGCGCACCGATAAGACCCCAGGCTTCTGCTACACATGTCTGCAGATTTTTATGAACTTATGTAGAGTGTGTGCAGGTGCATCTTATCAGCAGCAGCCAACCACACGGCGCTAACAACATGCTGAAGGAACATTTGTGTAAAGGCCAATATTATGTCAAAATGACCTTTTAATACATTAAAGATCACATATGATGCAATCGTGTGGTGTTAATTTTTTTAAACAGACTTTTGGTCACCTTTGGATAAATATTTCACAATTTCTAACTTAGAACAATGTGTGTGCATTTATAAATTTCACCTCTGTTTCCAATGAAGCACTTAGGCATTGGAGCTCCCTCTGCTGCCAGCAGTGAGAATGAACATTTAGAAAGTAAACTATTCAAATCCTTGTGTTTGTTGTGAACACATTGAACATTATTTAGTTATTTTTCATTCAATATTTTACCGGGTAAGTCAATGGAGAACACCTTTCCCTCTACAATAAGGACCTGGCCAAGAGGCAGCATAAAACAGCACAGATACACTCACAAATACTCACACTTCAGTCATAATGTGAAACTGTAAATGAGAACATGAGACAGTGAAACATTTGGAGATTAAAGATATGAAAGTGTTAAAAGCATATGCTCTGATCCCATAAACTAAGTTATTAAAGTCGACAGAGGTAAAAACCAACTCAATTTTAAAGTCTGCTGTTCGGTGCTTCCAGTCCAGAGAAATGAATGAGGAGAGGTTTGAGTCCAGCGATGGTTTATGGGCTTAAAAACTGCCCAGGAGTTTTATCTATGACCTAACAAAATGACCAAAATGCAAACAGGGTATTTTGTGTGTTCAGAAAAGACATGTTAGGATGAATGGACACTGAACATGTCCAGAGCAGGAACAGGGACTAAGGGACTACTTTATTCTTGCAAAAAAACAATGCATCTGATTGTTTCTTAAAATTTACATTTCATAGTTTTATTTCCTCTTTTTATCTGTCTTATAAATGAAAGAAACATGCGCACTCCTTGTTACAGGCGGTGGATTCTCCAAAAATGGCAAGGAGTTGACCACAGAGAGAGACTTCTTCATGAGGATGAAGTGCACAGTGACCAACAGGGGGCGCACTGTGAACCTCAAGTCAGCCAGCTGGAAGGTAAGAGGCCATGGGTTAAGTGTTGCTGGCTGTGTCACCCAGTTAGACAGTCATTTGAAAACTTAAAGGCCCAATCCAAATTCTCTTTTACGTCTTCCCCTGGGCTTTAGCCTTTCCCTTCCTTCTACAAAATGAGGGCTAAGGGCTAAGACTGAAAACAACGCACTTCGAAATGGGAAGCCCTTGTTTTGTATATTTTTTGTTTTGTATACATTTCCATCACTACATCTCCTCTGTGTTTGTGTCTGTCAGATCAATAGACTGTGTAAAGACTTGAGAGTGATGTCACCCATGGTGTTTGGCTCCAGTCAAATGAAGCTCATCGAGGCTAAGAGTTATAGGGGCAAATTTGAAGCACATTAGGAATTCTGACCGCGAGTATCATAGCAAGAGCCAATCCGGAGCGAAGTGGTTGAAGGTAACGTCCCTTCCCACCTGCACCGCTGGTTTAGCAGGGAGTGGGTACTTAGCAACACTGTCAGTGAAATCTTCCTTGGGGAAAGAAGGCGCCTGATTTGTCTGTTATTAATGTTCTTCTTTTCTTCACAATAGTAAAACAAAAATACCAGAATCATGTAGAGCGGGTTAATATGAACATCTTAAGACCAAAATGACAAGCCTGACAGCAGCAGTTACAGAGAGAGGGGTGACAGTTTCCCAATGTGATGTGAATTGGAGCCAGTCAGAGCCAAAAGTGCACCCGTGCTATGTCCATTTACATGTACAGTCTATGGTCAGATCGCTTCACTCGACAAATTTCCAGAGACATCGGACCTTACAAGGGACAATAGGGTTTTTGATGTCTTTTTTATTTTTCACAGCCGTTGTAATATTGAGCTATTGATTAAAAAATGAATTATCTCAATACTAGCTTGTGAATACGTGTCATATCAGAGTGATATTGTGGTCTCTGGTGTCCAGGTGCTGCACTGCACGGGACAGCTGAAGATGTACAACAGTGCCCCCTCTCGTGCGCTGTGTGCTTTCAAAGAGCCCCCCCTGACCTGTGCTGTCCTCATGTGTGAGCCCATCGCCCACCCCTCCCACATGGACACACCCCTCGACAGCAAGACCTTCATGAGCCGACACAGCATGGATATGAAGTACACCTACTGCGACGACAGGTGAGGGAGGAGGACACATACTAGGGAACACGTAAGGGGACATCCAAGGAAACATATAAGAAAACATACAAAGGAGTATACTAGGGAACATATAAGGGAACGTACAAGGGAACATACAAGGTGACATGCAAGAGAATATCCAAGGAAGCATAAAAGGGAACATACAATGGAGTATACTAGGGGACATACAAGGAAGCATACAAAGAAACATACAAGGAAACATACAAAGGAGTACACGAGGGGACAAGAAGAGAGGCCGGGCCACAGCGCTCTGAGCCTGCTCATGATCAGGGGCTGATTGCACTGTTCTGATCGGAGTTTGACTTGGCAGGCCCTGGTTTCTCTTGGAAGTCGCTGCTTAATTAGGAAAAGAAATAGACTCAAAGTGAAAGTCTGGATTTCCCCTGTTATTCAGTTCACCAGGGCCTAGAGTCTACACTGATGAAGGGGATACACATTGACATCTGAAATCAACGGCCAGATGAAAATCACATGTCTGAATGGCTCTGTGAACATGGCACTGTAGAGTCTGATAAAGAGTGCAGGACTGTGTGTGAGTGAGGGGTTTGGGGTTAGGGGCTAGGAGTTATAGGAGTTAGGGATTAGAGGCTAGGGGCTAGGGGCTAGGGATTAGGGGCTAAAGTGGTCATTCAGACAGAGATGCATAGTTCTGTTTGCAACATTCAGGGACCCATCACCAGAAGTTAACATATTATGCAAAATTGACTTTTTTGGAGCTTTTAACCATGTTATAATGTTTTATTTCCTCATCAAAAACATACCTGGTGTCAGGGCTGGGCAATTAATTCTGTTTTTTTAATAATAAGAGATAAAAAAAACTCCAAAAAACTACAAAATCGAAAGGAAGGATTATTATGATTAAGTTTACTCCTGACTTTCTTACTTGCAAAGCAGTGTTATTATGCAGGTACAGTTAGATATTTACACAAATGTAATTGAAGGCAGTTTACCATTTCTTAAATAATGAATATGAGCTTCCTCTGTCCCTGCTCTGACCTTAATAAAAAATTTAAATCACAATCGTTCATTGTGTGCATATAAATGTAGAGCCCTGCCTGTTGTGTCTTGCTTCATTCAGGTTTATTGCATTAATCCTGTTTACAAGGTTGTCTTACTCTATTTCAATTTCCCTGGATAGTTACATAAGAGAAAATAAACCCAGAGGCTGTTTTAAAGTCTACAACCCATCGTCATCGTTATGAACTTTTCTGAAGTGAAACAAACACGCAGCTCGATCCGCTTAGTCATGTTGCTTAATGGCTCCTTTTATTTATTTTTTCATTGTTAATTCCTACAGCACACAGGCCTGCTGTACCCGGCTGGAGGATTATGGTATTTTACATAATGTGAGAGACTAAAAGGAGGAAACTGGGCTACTCGGAGGAAAGTCCACAACAACATGCTCACTCAGAGTGAGCATATGGTCTGCAAATCATTACCTCATCCCAAAGAGAAAAACTCATTTAGGACAACACAAAGTTATATCCATACTTACAGACATACTACAGATGTGTGAATGAAATCCACATGTGATCCATGTAAAACTCACTAAAGTTCATTTTGTTGTTAAACTTTGTCTGTGGCACATGCGCTCACAGGTTACATAACACACGCACACACATGGCTAATCTTATCACACGCTCAGCAGGACAAAGGTTTCATATAGCACTTTCAAACGAGCAGACTTTCTCCCTCTTCAGACTTTTGGTTCAAATGTAATAGCTGCATAAATGTGGTCACTAATTACACAGATGAGAGCTGCAGGTGGGACCAGCCGGACTCTCACTGGGGACTCTGGGTTCTCTGCTCGTACTACAGAGTCACATATGAAGCTCTGCCCCCTGCTTGTCTCCATGGAGATGCTTGTTCTAGGATGTTCCACAGTATTGCATTAAATACTGTTTCCAATTAGATCAGCTGCTAATGCCCCGGATTTAATTTCTTTACACGCCAAAGTTTTCCACCTTCAAAGCGTTATAGACCTGTACCTATATATGCAGGGTTTGTATGTTAAACATGTGTGAATGAAACAAAACACAACTCCAGATATGTTTGTGATGAGGAAACAACATTATAACAGACCAAAAAGTAGCATAATATAAGCCCTTTAGCTCGACATAGAAAACACATTTACTCAAACCCTGCAGAACAATCTAGATGTCAAAAACAAACATAATATAGTTTCTATCAGTGCAGCTCTCGTAGTCCCCAAGTCTCCTCTGAGTCTGGCTCCTCATCCACCCACAGCTCCTCTTCATTCCAGCACCGTAAGATGTGAAAAACACAAATACTGGAGCGACTGGGGCCTGTGTTGACTCACTCTGCACTCAGCTGACGGAGGAGACGATGACAGGACCAAGAGTTACAATCTTATTTTAGAACCTGCTGTGGAAATATGCTTAGTAATAAAACATGATGTATTTGAGATCTTTAGTCAAAACGTTCTGTTTAAAATGGCAAAAGCTGTCCATAAATAACTTACTAAACTTGGGACTTTTCACTCCTCTTGGCTTCTGTAGGTAAGGGTAGTTTTAGAGTATACTAGAAAAGCCAAAGTCAAACCACTGGACCCTGCGTCTAACTCATAGACTGTATATTTAAATAGACATAGCTAACCTGCTAGCCGCCACTTTCCAAATGGGAAATGAGCATGGGCGCGCTTCCGGCTCCATCGACTCTGGCTCCAATTCACTTTATATTGAAAAACTGCAGCCCCTCTCTCTGTAACTGCTGCTGTCAGGCTCGTCATTTTGGTCTTAAAATGTTTGTATTAACCTGCTCTACATGATCCTCAGGTTTTTATTCTGCTACAAACATTAGTGTTAGACAAATCAGGCACATTTTTAATTTGATTGGAGCGGAATGCTGTGGGTGACGTCCCGTAGTCCACTTCTTTATACAGTTTTTGGTCTAACTCAAAAGCTGAGGAGAGAGAGCACATGTATATGAATATCTTGAGAGGTGATTGGTTGAAGGGCATTGTAGCAGGCTGTGATTGACTGAAAGTGACAGACAGCTGACAGGAGGGTGGGACGAGGTTGAATTGATTTTTGGTATACAGTTGTAAACATTGCACTGGTTTCCAGGATAACAGAGCTGATGGGGTACACACCAGAGGATCTGATTGGCCGATCAGTCTACGACTTTTACCACGCCCTGGACGCAGACAGTGTCACCAAGAGCCATCACAACTGTATGTAAACGACACAACAAACACAGTAACACTGTAAACAAGCAGCTATTTTCAAGAATTACTGCTTTAAAGAGGGGGCATTCTGCAAAATCATTTTTTTTGGAGCTTTCTGCCGTGTTATAACATTCCTTTAGGTTTAGATGTCATCCATGCATGTTTGAGTATTTTAGAAATCTCTCTCAGGCCCTATTCAAACCCTTCTTACTGTAAGCACTAAGATGCTGTACAAGTCTCCGCCCACAAGCCTACATCACCCATGGTCCCATACAACAGTTCTCCATAAATTTACAAAAACATGATACAAAACTGTACACAGCAACTTGACAAACCTGATGTTATGTGCAGTAGTTTCATTAATGGAATACACGCTGATTGTGTTGTGATAGTGCTCTGAAGGAAGAGTGACTTAGCACAGGGGGCAAAGGGACTCCTTATCTAATATATACATCTCTATAGGTTTTCAAGATAGCATGGAGATGGAAGAGTTAATTATACATAACATTACATAAACCATGACAACCTTTGCTATTTACGATCATTCAAATAGTTAATTTTTGGTTTTAGATTTTATTCAGCTTTGCTTTTTCACCTCTACTTAACACTGTAAATAATAAGGACCATATAATGTGTGTTATACGATGTGTTCACATACATGATGATTTTGCAAACATGAGTTAAAGCCTTGTGATTATGTTGTGACTGCGTATCCCTGATGTCCCCGTCCTGCTGTCCTGCTGTGTTTGTTTGCAGACCAGAGCTGCTGCATTTAAAGTCACTCTATTAGATTGTGTTTGTGCAGAGAGGAGCACGTCTGCGTGGGGCCCAGGTGGCCTCTGCTCTGGGCTGGGGCTCAGTGTAAATGTGACATTAACACAGTTAAAGCCTCTGGAGCAAACACACGCATACAGCACTGTGTGCGAGTGTGTGCGTGTGTGAGTGCATGTATGCGTGTGCGTGCCGGTGTGTGTGTGTGTGTGTGTGTGTGTGTGCATGTGTGTGAGCCTCTAAATCAGGCGTTCAAGTTCACCACACTCTGAGCTGCTGTCAGTGACTGATGTGCTATGGAGAGAAGACACTTGCGTAGGCCTGTCAGTGTGATGTATTGCTTAAGTAAATATAGACGATAAATGATAATATTGAAACCAAACCATAAAACAGATTTAACTCCAAAAACTACTTTAAATGTTGTTAAAAATGAACTGCTGTATATAAGTAGAAGAATGCAACACTTAAGTAGTTATTTTGTGTTTATAATGAATCACAGAAGTTCATAATTTGACCTTCTACATCTCAAATCTCGTTGTAGAGCAGAAAAATAAACAAAAGTTTCTCACTAGTGCAAAGAGTGATATGCAGTGTTAATTTTTCTCCACACGTAGCATTTTGCTTTTAGGCCAAAAAGTGCGCCATTTTGTGTTGCTCATTCACATAAAATGCTAAGAAAATGTATTTAAATTTGTGGTTGTGATGTGACAATATGTGAAAAAGTTCCAGCGGGATGGATACTTTTGTAAGCCACTGTATCTTTTTGCACTGAAGTGTTTAAATGAAGTTTATGTATATTCTGTGGGCAGCAGGTCGACCAAAACAGAATATCGGCCTGCTCTGGAGATTGAATGCCGATAGCCGACGCACTAAAAGTACAAAGATACCTCTAGTTTCCATTATATTTTCCAGTCTCATATTCATCAGCTAGCTACAGCTGTTTTGGTTAGCTCGTTCCATAATGACAGTTAAGCATGAATGTGCCACTAGTCAGAGTGCAGTGTCCTCCTGTGTCCTCCTCTTCCGTCCTCCGGCCTCACTTAGCTCCTCAGCGCTCAGATAAAGAGCCCAGTATCTGTGTGTGTGTGTGTGTGCATAGCTGTGTGTGAGCGTGTGTGCGTGCGCACGGCTGCCCGGCTCTCACGCCCAACGTGACCAGAGTATCCAGTAGCACATGTGAGTGCACTGTCCAGCGGCACATGCTAACAGACATGCTAACACGCTAACAAGCACACTTGCTAGCCACTCTGTTACATGTTCCTGTCCCCGGCCCCTCTCTGACCGCAGGGCTGGTTCCCACAGCCCTCTGCTCCCTGGACCTCCGCCAGCACATGTCCCTGATCACATTCTGCCGCTAAATACCTCCTCCTGGGGTTACTGCTTCAACAGGGGATCATCATGTGGAATACACAAGCAGGGACTGAGCCAGACATTTTTGGTTGGAGGATCTAAGAGAGTTCTAAGGTCTTCAATGTGGGTGCTCACTTAACAAGTTCATTTAGAGCCATTTAACCCTCCTAACATGTTTATTTGTGGACCAGAGACAAGGGCTGCTTACAATATATCTGTATATATCTGTACTGGAGCAAGATAAGTATTGGGACAAATGTGAATATTTTTCTTCAACTTTATATAGTAAACAGCAGATGGTGTTGTTTCCTCAGTGTGTACCAAGGGCCAGGCGGTGACTGGGCAGTACCGCATGCTGGCCAAGAGGGGGGGCTACATCTGGATGGAGACCCAGGGCACAGTCATCTACAACAGCCGCAACTCGCAGCCACAGTGCATCGTGTGCGTCAACTACGTACTCAGGTAGGACACAAGGTGCTAAGGACTTCAAGGTACCTTAGGCAGCGTCACCATGGAGATGTTTAGATTATAAGGATTTATATGGGACAACAGCAGAAAGTGACTGAGTGAAGATTTGTTTTTTTGGTATTTATCTGTTCAGTTAAACTCATGATTCATCAGTTTAATCTGTCTTTATATGAATACACCATTTACTAGTGCTTTTTGCTGCATAAATAGTATATATAATAGTTTTTGCATGAACTCCCCCTGCAGGTGTAGTCTTGTGAGTGCAGTTTGGGTCAGATACAGGTAGTAATAGTTTTGACACGCCCACTTTTTAAATCGACCAGTTCAATTGCAGCACATGACTCTAGTCTAGTAAGAATTTCCTTAGTCATCTCCAGCCTTTTTAAAACTAGGGAAAAACTAGGGGTCAGCTGATGCCAACCCATTGACCTGAAGTCAGAGCCTCGTTTAAAATCATTGTTGAATGTGTAAATGTTTTAGTGTTGCATTTTAGTTAACTATTAGCATGTAAAAGTGGCCTCTGAACTAACGGCTAACACACTTTCAGATGAGGTTTCTGAACTTGTGTGCGTCTGGTAATACATCTACTGACCCCTAAACCTCCTCTTTTACATGTGACTGCGAGGAGACCAGATAAATGACATAAATATCTTTTTTTTTTTTTATTGTATATACTATGGGGATTGGCTTCACTATTCATTTGTATGTGTAGGAGTGTTTGATTTAACCTAACACCGGATAGTAGCGACTAGCCAAGTGATCAAATTTTAGCAACGAGCAGAGTCTATGAATGTCTATGCTATTTAAATTAAAAGCATCATTAAAAAAGTATAGGACCATTGAGGCTAGGAGTTATAGGGGTGAACCGTGAGTATCATAGCAACCAAAAAGCCAATCTGGAGCCTGTTGAAGGCATTGCTCCTACCTGTCCGCACCTGTGGTTTAGTAGGGAGCGCTTAGCAATTCTGTCAGTCCAACCTGTGTCCAACGATAGCAAGAGTGACCTAGGGGAAAGAAGGCGCCTGATTTATCTGTTATTAATGTTCATATCTTGATTTATGGACAAAATAGTGAAATAAAAATACCAGTGTTAATACGAACATTTTAAGACCAAAATTATGAGCCTGACAGCAGCAGTTAAAGACAGAGATGAGACAGTTCTTTCAATGTAAAGTGAATTGGAGCCAGAGTCAATGGAGCCGGAAGTGCACCTATGATCACTTCCTATTTGAATGCGGCAACTAGCAGGTTAGCTATGTCCATTTTTATATACAGTCTATGGTTGTTACAGTTTCAGAATTTTGTGTTTGTTACATGTTAAAGTGAATATGGTTTAATCTTTTAAATAGCATGATGTTACATTTATTTTAGGGAAATAATCATTCTAACCTGTCTTATGCACTTGAACTCTTTTCAGTGGAGATAGCCTCATAACAAAACTCTGTCGTTTGATTGGAGCCGTGGTGCCTGAACCACCTCTTGTGTTACAGTGATGTGGAGGAGCCATCCATGATCTTCTCCCTGGAGCAGACCGAAGCCCTGTTCAAACCACATAACATGAGCAACTTCTTCTCATCTGGAGGAGTGGGCGCCGCCGGACTCTTCACCAAACTCAAAGAAGAACCAGAGGACCTGGCTCAGCTGGCTCCCACTCCTGGAGACACCATCATCAGCCTGGACTTTGGTCTGTAGACACTTCAATCCCTCACGCTACTGCAGCACTTTCACTTGAGATTAAACATTACATTCATTCTGCCTGTAGTTATCTGTAGTTCTTCTATTTGATCAAGCATATTTGTGAGGTCATTCTGTATTCAGGTTGACATCTGACTTTTATGTTGGGGCTTAACCTTCTACAGTGGTCCAAAGTTATTCCTCACAAACCTTGTGCATTCCAAGCATCGTAATTCCTCAAAGTGATACGTTTATAAGCACTTTCCACAACTTTAAGAGACTAGTTTTGCCGTTATAGTAAAACTGACAAATAGCCTGCTAACTGTGCACTTACTGATTCTCGGACGATAAAACGATTTATAATTAGGTGCAGACAGACTTTGACTATATTATTGTCAGTGCATTATTAAAAGGCCCATAATGTTGTTTCCTCATCACAAACATAACTGGAGTTGTATTTTGTTTCATTCACACATGTTTAACACACAAACCCTGCATATTTAGGCAAAGGAGCTTTTAACTTGAAAGCTACCACTTCATGACATCACAAGGTGGAACAGAGCATTTTGAGCTTTGGAGATGTAGACTAATAAAGCAGGGTTACTCAAACATGTGTGAATGAAACAAAACATAACTCCAGATATGTTTTGTAGGAGGTAACAGCATCATAACATGAAAACTGTGTATATCACCTTTTCAAGACAGATTTCAGATGTAAGTGAGGCTGCCAACCATTGGCCCCTCTGACCACCACCAACATGGCCATAATATTAGTCTTCACTCAGTCTAGTAAAATTCAAATCTGTCATTATTTTGCTGTCTACATTACATTATGCCTTTGTGGTATTTGTGCTTTTGTTTAATCAAATGTAATGCGGTCTCCCTTACACAGGCTGTCCCTACTCAGATGAGCCGCAGCAGTCCGAGGGCCGATCGCCCCAGAGCCAGCCTCCTGCTCCCACTGCCCCTGCTCCGTCTGCCCCCTCTGCCCCTGCTCCTGCAGACATGACCCCCTTCACCATCCAGCAGCACCCCTCCCCAGGCAGCACCACCCCCAGCCTCAGCAGCTGCTCCACGGTGAGTCTCTTACATCATTACTGAGAATTAAAGGTCCTATATCACACAAAAATGACTCTTGTGAGCTTTAAGCCATGTTATAATGCTGTTCAAAACCTCAAAAACATACCTGGAGTTGTGTTTTGTTTCATTGGCACATGTCTGAGTAACCCTTTATTATTAGTCTGTCTACATCTCTAAAGCTCAAAATGCTCTGTTCCACCTTGTGATGTCATGAAGTGGTTAACACAAGTTAACAAGTTAACATCTACCTTCTCCCTTTAGTTCAGTAGAGAATGGGAATTCCAGGGCTGAAATCCTCCAAATGATCATAGTGAAGGTGTATGGAGTTTAAAAACACAGTGGAGCACTTCCTGTATTACCACATGACATCACAAGGAGTCTTTTCTTAAACATGTGTGAATGAAACAAAACACAGCTCCATGTCTGTTTGTGATGAGGAAACAACATTAGAAGAGAGATCAGAACATAGTGTAATCTGTTCCATTTAAACAAACAAAATGTAAAATAATCATGTTTTAGAGCTGCAAAATTAATCGCAATCAAATCAAAATCACAATTTGAATGGCTGCAGTTTTTAACAAAATGTCTTTGTCTGCATAAAACATCTAACCCTGTAGTTTAGACCTCTACAAACATGTTCTGAAATGTGATTCTTGTATGAGTTTGTCAGTTCAGTCTTTTTGTCTGTTATTCTAGACTTTGAACCAAATTCAACCAAATAACAACCGTTTAGCCCTAATCTGTTTCCAATGTAGGCAACAGTAGCTCAGTCACTAGTGTTTGTCCACTGATCCAAAGGTTTGTGGTTCAAACCCCTTTCTCGACATAAACATCATTGGTAGAGCGGTGTGAATCCAGCTCCCACAAATGAATGCTGTTGTTGTGTCCTTGGGCAAGACACTTAAACCCCCCTTGCTTCCAGTGTCTGTGTGAATGGGTGAGTGGTTTCTTGATGAAAGCGCTTTGAGGAACTTGAGGGTGGAAAAGCACTTAGGTTATTTTACATATTTTAAGGGATGTGGGAATATTTTACATGTGTATTTTGGTTCACAATCAGTACGAAGAATGAAAACCCCAAAAATGTGTCCTCAGTATTTGACAGCTGATGGTATCCCAAGTTCAGTTCTGGTTGTCCTTCTGTTTTAATCCAGTAGTGCATGTTCTGAGGTTTCACATGAGGCCTGTCCATATAATGAGAATGAGACACACTTGTATATGTCTCTGTTTGCAGGTTAAGGCTCTGGACACACAGGCTCAGATATGATTGTAGCCCTTTTTGAAACAGTAAGAGCAGATGTTACGTACTGTTTCTTTAATAACCGTATGCTTCCTGTGGTGTGGTCTGTACAGCCCAGCAGTCCTGGAGACTATTACAGCTCAGTGGAGAATGAGCTGAAGGTGGAGTTGACGGAGAAGCTGTTTGCCCTGGACACAGATGGGGCTGAGAGCAAGAGCCAGGTAAGACATGCACTCTGCAACTGCAGCAGCAGCCACCAGGGGGCAGAGCTGGGTCACAACCTAATGTCTAGGCTTAGCTCCACTCTGCAAAAGTGAATGTGTAATATTAGATTTATTGCCTGGAGTGGATTTCTCTGGATTTATCATTTTATCATCTTTTTCAGGCATTTTTTCTTATTCAAAGTATAGTATTCTCAGTTGACATATATGTCGATAATCAACATTTTTTTAAACATTTTTAAAACAAGTCAGAAACATCTAGGAATTAATCTGATATTGTTGCATCGAATTCAATCAAAATCTAAACTTTTTTATTGTTATTATTAAAGTAATTGTAAATATCTTTAATCCTGTTTTGCTCTGTAAACATCCTTGTACTTGTATTAGTAGTTTCACTTTCATATTTATGATTCCTATTCAATTATTTCCTACATAACAGTTCCCCCTGGTGTTGGAAAATATAATGATTTTTTTTAACATTGTAGAGAGGTTTTGGTGTCTCATAAACATAAGCACTGGGGGAAAAAACATTAACCCCTATTATTATCATCATCATCATCATCATCATCATCATCATCATCATCATCATCATCATCATTATTATTATTATTATTATTAAGTAGTAGTTTGTTTTTGTTTTTTTTTGCCATAAATAGACTAAGCATGATTATTCATTTTGAATGCTCCTGCTTGTTTCTATGGAAATGATGTTCATTTGGCTATAATATTGCACAGTATGGCATAAAGCTTATCTGTCTCCATGGGATCATGCAGGTGATGTCCCACCTCCAGAAAGTCACTTTAATAGAAATCGAACATAAATCCTTAGGTTAAGTAATTTTCTCCAATTGAGCATTTATTTTTAGTCAAAACTACAAAAATCTCCTCAAAGATTGTCATTCCACATTTTTGTGGGGGTATTATGCAAAATAGATTTTTGAGTTTTCTGTCATGTTATAACGCTGTTCCCTTATCAAAAACATGCCTACAGAGATTTAGATGTCCTCCATGCATGTTTGAGTAATCTTGCGGTCTGTCCTGGTTAGCTGTAACACTCTATTAATTGCTCCACCCACAAGCCTACATCACCTGTGCTCCCACATGTCAGTTCTCCATAAATATACAAAAACATGATACAAAACTGTACACAGCAACTTGACTCACCTCCTGTGATGTGCAGTCGTTTCATTATTGGGATGCAGCTGATTGTGTTGCTCTGAAGGGGGAGTGACTTAACACGAGAGCAAAGGGGGGAGATTCAGAGTGACAAAGATGAAAGTGAAACAGGAAACATGTTAACACACTGTATTAAGGTAACATGGTGATCTAAATATGTTATGTGTCAGCAGTTAATGCCCCATAGAAGCAAAATCCCCTCACTTTAAACAACTCAATCATGTAAGTGCATGTGTGTGTGCAGAGAGACCTGAGTGACCTGGACCTGGAGACCCTGGCCCCCTACATCCCCATGGATGGAGAGGACTTCCAGCTGATGCCCATCCTGCCTGAGCCAGAGGGGTGCAGCGGCCCACCCCTACCCCCCCTCCGCCAGCCCAGCTTCAGCAACATTGCCAGCCTCTTCCAGCCCCTGACCCCCAGCACCGCACCCCAGAGCCACTACAGACCCCCGCCAGGCCCCTCTGCATCCTGGGCCATGGGGGAGAAGAGAGGACCCCCCCAGGAGACCATGGAGTCCCGAGCCAGGGCCTACATGCTGGGACACGTGCCATCCTCACAGTACCAGACGCCCCCCTGCACCCCACTGTCTTCTTTGGGGGGCAGGCAGAATCTGCAGTGGCCCCCCGACCCTCTGTTGACGTACCAGCACCAGGTCTCACCACATGGGGGCAGCAAAGGCTTTGGGCTGGACACAGAAGAGGAGCAGTCAGCTTTTCTGCAGCACAGACCACAACACACGCTCAAAGGGTCAGTGACTGTACTTCTACAAACAAACCATACTGTTACCATGAGTCTAGTCCTCATTATTCATAGATGATTCGTTTCATTTAATTTAAGGTGAGACACTGCAGGTAAGCAGAAAAAAATCTAAAAGAGGAGCATTATGAGCATTATGCAAAATTATTTTTTTGGACCTTTCAACCATGTTATAACAGTGTTCCCTCATCAGAAATATGCCTGAAGAGGTTTTAGATGTCATCTATGAACATTTGGGTAATTTAACGATCTCTCCGCACCCTATTCGAATCCTCCAGTTACCTGTAAGATTCTGTGCATTGCTCCGCCCACAAGCCTATATCACCCATGCTCCCACGCATCAATTTTCCATAAATTTACAAAAACATGATATAAAACTGTACACAACAACTTGACTCACCTGATGTGATGTGCAGTAGTTTCATGTGTGGGGTGCAGCTGAGTGTGTGACATCCAGTGCTTGTATAAACCAAGGATATAAGCTAAATGTAACAAGGACAACTACAGGTTTACATATTATTTTATTTACAAAATCCTCTTATGTTGGTGGATTTCAGATGCTAGAATGTGACGACGTCATACTCTCAAATGGGGGGCAAGAGACACATTTTCCTATTCAAGACATTGCACTTAGCCATGAAAAGTCCAAACAGTAAATTCATAAATGTTGAACCTGATCATCTATATACGTGACGAGACCTAAGAACTCACTAAATTACAACACATAATCTGCATTTGAACAAGATTAATTTTAGCTGCCCCAGTCCGTGTTAAATATGATGGTTCATAGAATGTTGTGACGTCATCTGAAAGACAGTAATTGTTTAAAACTAGAAATGGGGATAAAATGCTTTAAGACAGCACACATTATCATTATGAAGTGCACAAGGCAGATGATGTTATTAGAGTTACTATTAAAGCTACAGTATGTAACTTTTTTGAGGTGGGACGCCACCTGCATGATTCCATGGAAATAGAAACTTAAAACCATATTTCAGAACACTCTCTATGGAAAAAAAGATATATTTTAATCAGGTTTGTGGAGAATGGCAATGCAAGCCTGCTCATAGTGAGGACAAGATTTTCTTCATTTTACAATGCAATAAACTACTACAATAAACAGAAAAAAGCAAACAAACATGCTTTTATTCTATCGTTTAAGTAAAAAATTACATACTGTGACTTTAAGAGGACTAGTGTGAGACATTACCTATCCAAACAGTGGTTGTATTCATTGGCTTCAGCTTTCTGGTATATATATATATATATATATATATATATATATATATATATATATATATATATATATATATATATATATATATATATATATTTCTTATTTTGAATCCTATATATCACTATGGCAGCAGTCCTAATTTCTCATTACTCTGTCTCTGAAACCCATGGATGTGTTGTATTGTGCTGTATTGCGTACAGGTCCAGTGAGAGTTTCGGGCGAGTCTACAGAGACATGAGTCCAGTCAGAATGCCCATGGCCCACAGCAGCAAGCGCTCCTACACACAGATGGATGTGGTCAGTGCTTTGTCCTCTCAGCACAGAGTGAGGTGTAGTGTCTCTGTTGTTACATGTGTGTGTGTTCTGCAGGGACAGTGTAAAGCCACAGAGGGCATATGGAAGAGGATGAGAGGAGAACTGAGTGGAGCTCTAGACCGCTCCCTGAGTGCCAGCTCTCTCATAGGTAAGAAGACCAAGCTCTAGGACTACATTTTAGGCTAGTCATTTAGCATTAGCATTCTTTTATATTTACATGATTATTTACATTGTAGATTCTCTCTGAAGGCATCAAAATTATGAATGGACATATATGAAGAGTTCATGGAGAGTGCCATTTGAAAAAGTCACTGGAGGCTTGCAGTTTACTCTTACTATAGCAATATTTTCAAAAGCCAAATCTGTTTTACTGCTGTCAAAATATTATTCCATCCCTTCTTGATAAAATCCACTTTTATTGTTCTCATTGCTAATACCTCTAGAAGATGGTAACAAAAAGAAATTTCGGCAAATTTTCAAAATGTTTTTGCCATTGAACTTTTCATATGGAATGTAGCAAACAAAAAATAGACTCAAAATAACTCTATTTGAATTGACAGTTGCCATGCCTTGATCCTGATGTGGCCCAGCTGTCAAGTGAAAACCATTTCAGGATACTTCATGAAGCTGAGAGAAGGCCAAGGGTTTGCAGCAATATAAAAAAGCAAAGGGTGGATACTTTGAGCTATGTGAATCTAAAATTAAAAAAAAAAAAGTTTGTTTTTTTCTTTGCTGCATAATTCCATATTTCTGGCACCATATATTTGATGTCTTCTGTATGTATATAGAATGTAGAGAGTTGTAAACGAAGAAAAACAACACTGAATCAATGAGTTCAAATGTTTGACTGGTGGTGTACATGTAAACATAGTGAGTGCAGTAGAACCCTTTCTGATGTGCCTGTGTATCAGACCCAGAACAGGGCAGGAGGGCCCCAGAAGCCCGGCCCCACAGCAGAGGCTCCATACAGCAGCACCGGAAGTCCCAGTTCCCCGGGAATACAGCCAGTGTGCTCAAGAGCCAATACCACTACAGCATGCCTTCCAGTAACAAGGCAGAAGGTGAGACTATTGCAAAACCTTACAGCTGGGTCTTTATTCAGTCATTCCACACTCACCACCAGCACTCACTCACAGACTACTTTTATCTCAAGCAAGGTGGGTGTGTATTGCCTAAAACATGACAGCAGAACCACTAAGACATACACGTTCTTGAGGCTGAGGCTTTCAAATCAAAATCACTTTATCCCCGAGGAGCAGTTTAAGCACATTGAGCAGTAAAATACAACAATAGTAGGAAAGCTTAAACAAAAGTCTCAGTGGAGCTGAACAGGTTGAGTCATCAGATCCAGTGTCAGGGCACTTTTAGGGAGTAACAACCCTTAGGACAAAAATGTCCCTCCTCTCTGTCCTCTGTCTCCTGCAGCATCACAGCAGCCTCCAGGGGGAGCCAGGTGAACTCTGGTCACACAACAGGAAAGCCTTTTCTAAGCCTCTCTCTCTGCTCTGTTGTTTCAGTCTGTGATGAGACATTCCCTCTAGAATGTCTTCTGCCATATTTGGTGTAGAAAGTCTGTTACATTGGTGTGAAAAATCTGTAGCATTTAAGCTAGTTAGCATAGCTGTCTCCAAGCAGGATCGCCACGGATACAGGAAAAACAAACTGCTCTAATCATACAGTCCAATTGACCTTCACTTCTGTCCTGTTCTTTTCTGTATTGCACAAGCCGCTGGTAAATTTTTTTTATAAAAATTCTTAAAAGTTTTAAAACTGCTCAGTTTGACAGCCAGTCAGCCACAAGAGCTTCTGATTCTATGTGTAGTTAACTATTTTTGAAAGACTTAACCAAAATGAGATGGGAAGATTTGTTAGTGTTTGGGTCCACAAATCTGATTTTTGAAATGTCATGTCTATATTTTTGTTTCAGAGACAGAAACTAACTACAGAGATCAGATTCACCATAAAAACATCATTGTAGACTGGCCCAGTATTTTAGATTATATATTACAGGACAAATCCCTTCTTGTTGTTTTATGTGCAGGTATCGCCACACGTCTGCTGGGCCCCTCCTTTGACTCCGCCTACCTGCCCGAGCTGACCCGCTATGACTGTGAGGTCAACGTGCCCCTCCAGGGGAACCTGCACCTGCTGCAGGGCTGTGACCTGCTCAGAGCGCTGGACCAGGCCACCACCTAGAGCTCCAGGCCCCTCCTCCCTGAGCCCTCTGCCCTGGGACCACCTAGAGCCACACCCAGCCCCTTCCATCCTTTAAACCTCTGCCACTACACCACCCAAGGCCAGCTCAAGTCCCACCCACCCACCTTCACACTTCCTCCTCTGCCCTGGGACCACATAGAGCCCCACTCCGCCTCCTCCACCCTGGGCACCACAAGAGCCCCAGCCCCTCCGCCTTACTGGACAAAACACATAAGGAGGTCCAGGGCATGAACCCACCGGGAACTACCACTGCTTCGACACTGCTCCAGGATCACATGCTAGACTTAGGTTTGGACTTTGGACTAGCACATTAGAACTGACCGAGCTGATCTACAGCTGCACAACACAGCTGAAAGTCCACTGCAAAAAGGGATACACACTTTCAGTGAAATGACCTCAGAATATTGATTCCAATAGTTTGGCGAATTTAGATTTATGTTGTTTAAAACCCTTTATAATTTCACACATTTCTATGTATTTCTCTTAAATTCGTAAAGCTGGAAAAAAAGTATATTGTAAGTAAAGTAAGTGTATTTCCCTCATTCGTCCAGGAGTGATCCAAGGTAGAAAGGGTTTCAAAAGTAGTCATCTGGACACTGTTTTGGAAATATAGTTTTTTTGATTCCTCGATTCCAAAAGTCATTTGACAATTTGAAAGAACAGGTCTGAGAAACAAAATATGTACTGCCCTGAGCAAGATTAGCCCCACCCTTAGGGAGGAGTTTTTTTCCCTGTTATCCCTCTGTTCTCTGACGGATTCCCCTGACTGCTGAGTGATTAGCATTTAACGGGCATAATTTCTCACTTGACCAAGACTTGAGTAGTGTTAACAGGAGGTGGGTTATACCTTAACCCACCATTTCTATTCAAAGAGGGATCCTTTTTTATAAGAAAAATGTCTCCTCCACCTCTCTTTCAAACCATGCCTTCTACATGTTTAAATTATACATCTGACCTGAACACTCATTTGAAAACAGTCAAGTGTAAATATACTGTAAATTCAAGCTTCTCAGGCCAGTTCTTTCAGACTGAAAATGACTTCTGAACAGCAGCTCAAACTTCTCAATTTCAAAAAACGTGCCCAAACCCTCATTCATCCAGCAGTGGTTCAATGTGGAGAAGGTTTCAGCGGGGGTTATCTAGACCCGGGGTGTTTAGACTTTTTTCACTGAGGGCCAAATACAGAAAAATGAGCCAAGGGCCGGGCCTCACACTAGAGGTGACATATTGACTACAATATAGTGTGTAATTGTAACTCACCTCCATGAAGAACTCAGTGGGAGCAGTGATGCTGTCCTTTGGATCGAATAGTGGTTGATATGTCAGGAGAAAATTTGGTGATTGAGACATGGAGGACTTCACAGAGATGGCTATCAGTTATTCTGGTTCTCAGTCTGTTTTTGTTCTGATTTAACAGAGAAAATGTTTGTTTGCATATGTATGTTGAGCCAAACAGGCTCATCATTCTTTTTGCATGGTGTCTCATGAGAGGAAACTTAACATTATCCAAACTCTGATAGAAGTCAGGGAGGGAAAGAAACTGATCCACCAGGAAGGGGGTCGAGAAGAGCTTGGAAATGCTGGGTGAATTCTATCATAAGAGATGCAATCACAGACAGATATTTCTCATTATTAGCAGTAAGGGCCACGTTTAGAAAAGCAGATCTGATTTCAGTCAGTGCAGGGAAGTGTGCAGCTTTAAAGCTCTGTAGTTGCGTCTCAAACAGGCGGAGCTTTACACAGAAGGCTTTCATGTGTGCGTAAAGGTGTGGAACCGGCTGATCTTTGAATTGTAGGTTCTTGTTTAGTGTATTCAAATGATGATTAAGACTAAAAATGCGACATTTGCCAGCCACAGAGAGTTCACGAAGAGGACGGCCCTTCTCTTTCAAAAACTGATAGATTTCTGATCTCAGCATGTAAAACCGCTGGAGCACAGAGCCGCGGCTGAGCCAGCGTATATCCCCGTATTCAGAATCCACATCGGCTAGAAAAGCTTGAAATTCTCTGTGGTGTAGTCCTCTAGCTCAAATTATGTTGACAGTTTTTACAACACTGTCCATCACATCACCCAGTTGGACCGTCTTGGCAAAGTGCTTCTTGGTGGTTTATGCAGTACATTTTAACAGCTTCACCGCTGCTTTTTTTTACCTTATCACACAACATGGATGACTGCCATTTGCTTGACTTACTGTGTTCACTCATCGCCGGTGTATGATGTGTAGCTCAGATGTTTGGTCTCATAGTGCCGTTAGACATTATACTCTTTCATCACAGCAACAAATTCTTTACAAATCAAACAGACACACTTTCCATTTATTTCCTTGAAGAAATTATCATTTTCCCACCGTTTTTGAAATCTCCTGCACTCATTTGCTATTTTGTGTTTCTTTGGCACTGCCCTTTCTGCTAATGTTGTCAAAGTTGTTTTTTTTGTTTTGTTTTGGGGGGTTTTTGGGGTGGAGACAGAGAAGCACCTGTTTCTGTGGGTGGCTCCATCTAGTGTTGGAACTGAGAAGTGAAGCTCAGAGGAGCTGAAGCTTGTGCAAACCATATGCAGGCCATATTATACTTTCAAAACTTGCTGTGGGCCAATAAAAGGGCCATAGTGGGCCATAGTTTGGACACCCCTGATCTAGACACTGTTTTTGCAATCAAGACGTTTCAGCTCCCATCCAGTAGTTTCAATGTGATGGAATTTATCCTACTCTGAGTTCAAGAAGTCCAGCCCCTCAAGACAGTTCCATCAGATGTAAAATGTATTCTAGATGTCCAGATGACTACTGCTGACACCTTCTCTACATTAGGTCAACAAGTAAAAACAAAACTAAATGAGGACAAAACAAGATTAATATTCTGAATTCTGAGTCATTTTAACTCATGTAGATATCCCTTTGTGTCCAGTGCAGTTCGAGCTAAGCATTTACTGCAGTTTGTATATAACACCTGCCTTAAATACAGCCACACACACACGCACACACACAGACGCACACATGCTAGGTCAACTTTCCACTTCAGGGAATCATATACAAGAGTATCCCTAGTACAAGATCTATGCACCATCTATCTATTTTTGTGCATTATGACATAAACTACCTATATCTCAACAGACACTGTGCCTATATGAACCAGACAACAGTCCAACAACTTTAGTTCAGATCCAAACTGTTGTATATTTAAATCTATTTAAAGAGAAAGATATTAAAACATAAAAAATATATATATAAATGGATTTGATGAGTAAGTAAGTAGCAAAATGGAAGATATATTTAGTGTGTTCTGGTCTTAGAAGGTCTGGAGTGAGCATTGTAAATGAGCGTGGGTTTTATAGGCAGTACACAGTCACACAATGCATAGACTTTGTGCTGAGGTCTTGTATTTTCATAGTCATATTTTAAAGCTGAACCTGTACTTTATTATAGCTCTGGCCCTTCACAGTGGGTCACATATACTCACATGTTATTGTCTATGTTAATGGACCTGCCTAAGTGTTTCCTTTCATCTGTAATGTGACACTTGTTTGTATAATTATGATCCTAGATTCAGCAGATATATTCCAATACTCTACTGTAACACTGTGTTGTTGTTGTTGTCCTGTTTCAGTCGTCTTAAATCTGTTCGGCCATAGGCCCAGGCAGATTTAGTAGCTCACGTGAATACAGGGTTTATTCTTATTGTGCAATTTATTGTTTGTATTTTTCCTTAAGCGATCCCTATTTATGTTTGTTCTGACTCAGCAGCAAGCTAGTTTTATATTCTACACTGTTAACGACGACAAGGACACTCGAAATGTGCAGTTTTTGCTTAGACTTTAAGTGCAGGTGTATCATGTGGAGGTGGTGTGCACAGCGGCCCTATGGGGCTAACAATACTGCAAACATTTTCACATCATCACTAAAACCGACAGTCATGCAAGTTCTGCTATATGTAGCAATCATTAGCCGGTGTTCATCTTTGTAACAGTTCAGCCTTTTAGCTAAACATTATTGGAGCTCAGTTCTCATCAGACTTACATTCCTTTTTTCATTACAACATTCAAGTTTTCTTTACACAGATTCCTAAAAAAATGAGTTATGTTTTATAATTTAATTTACAGCCTTTTCAGTGAATAATTGCTATAAGCTCGACATAGCAACGGACTGCATATTTAGTGTTATGTGGAAATTTTAGTATCGGCATATCGAACATTGTTGACCTTATTCGTCCCCGCCCACTTTAGCCCCTAATGTGACTAAAATCTGATATAAAGTATTGTTGATTTGTGTAAAACGTTCAATTTTCATGTGACCAACAAGTCAACACTGCACTGATTCCCATGCAAACTAATACAACCTGAATGGCTCCACACTACACAGACCAGCTCCACGCCACACAGACCAGCTCCACGCCACACAGACCAGCTCCACGCCACACAGACCAGGCTTGCAATAGGTTTGTATGTTCTTTAAAGATTTATATTCTAAATTGTTGATTGAATTATTGAAGCACTGAATGACAAAGAAGAAAAAAAACATCTCCTCTGGCTCCATAAAAAAAAATCCTCATCAGCCCCACCGACTACTCAGATATGAGGAAGAAAATATGTTGAACTTAGAAAATTGAGCCCAAATGATGTGACATTTTATGGTTGTTGTTTTTTTTTCTTCTTTTGGCGCTCAGGGCTTCCTTACATTTGTCTGGCCAGTACTGTGCTTTGATACCAGATAAGTAGACAAAGCAAGACATCTACTCACAGGTCACTTTGGTCTCACACATATGTAGCATTTTGAATTTTGTTTGAGGAGTTACCACAAATCCAAAACCAAACTCTTATAATTCCTTGTGATGTCGATATATGCTAGTGTCATGTTGCTACAATTAGCTTTAGTGGCTTTTGACACGTGGTCACTTAAAATGTGAACGACTAATAGGCTCTGTGTACAGCAGCGTGCTAGCTAGCTCACTGTGTCTCAGCATTAAGTAAAATATAAAACAACAAAAACAAATGTTAAGTAAAACTACCTGGTGTTTTTATTTGTGAAATACTTCAGTGTGTGGCATTGTTTTAATATTTATTGTGCTTTATGAGTTGCATTAGCATAAAGACGCATAGCCTCATCTTTCTAAACTCAGTGATGAAGTTTTCACCACCAAGTGAAAGTCCAAGTCCGTTATCTTTAAATAGTTGAATTAATTTTAGTGCGACTTGACAAAAGCCCCATAGAGATATAATAGGGCAGGAAGTAGTGACGCTAACGGTGAGCTAACAGTAAGCTAACAGTGAGCTAGCCGTTTGCCATTGTGCACAGAGCCAGTTGTTTAAACAGTCCAAATAAAGCAAAATAAGTCTGTTAAAACTCAACTATGGACTTTTCTTTATTCTACAGTCATCTGAAATTATATTGAATTGAAGTTTTAATTGTAACCTAATATATAAAAAGTATGTTAGAGGAAATAGTCCAGAAGGGCGACTGCTGTGTACTTAACCCCTTCAAGGATGACTATGTGTTTCTATTGGGTCTCCCATCCTCCATCACTGCCTCTCCATATGACTAATTCTGACTTGACCTTTGACCCCGCCAACAGAACGTGCCTTCTGATTGCGAGCACCCGCCTGCACTTTGTTTACATCAGTTCATTTGGAGCTGGGCAGGGCCGCACCTGAGCGATGACAGATCACAGTGCAGTGCCACCTGGTGATGACAAATGAAAAGTATAAGAGCAGGTTTTGGTTAGATGATAGGTGAAATAATGTTTGTTTTTGAGATTTAAATGGTTCCAGGAAGATTGTGAAGAAGGAGTAGGCTGCCATTGACTAAATCTACACAGTCATGGCCTTCAGAGCAGTTCCTTACAGCAAGATTCTCATAAAATATGATTCAAATTTGTATTTTTTAGAAAATTAGAATTTCTGCTCTGATGTTCAATAGTTTAGGCAGAAGGAATTGTATGAAAATATTTTGGACCAAGTGGTATAATGCATGTGGCAGATGTTGGCCATAAATGAAAGTCAAAATTGAAAACTACAGGAGCAATTCTAAACCTGTTCTAGCTAGCTTGTAAAAGACGCTACCTGGTAACACCAGCTAATGCTAATCTGACATGTGAGCGCTGATGCTAGCTGGTGAGCAAACTGCAGTGCATAAAGGTTGCCTCGCCTGTCCACCAGTACTTAAGAAGAAATCTCTGCACTTTCTCTTTAAAGATAATTTTGTTGTTTATGTTGTGTTTATTTTTATGTTCTCTTTAGGGGATTAAGCTTTTTGTCGTCAGTAGTTACATTTGCTGATTCTGCCTCTATCTGTGCAACAACTGTAATGGCCATATTACTTGTATGAATTGGTATCATTGTTATGAGTACATGGAGAACTTTATGTTTCTGCACTGATATCTCATTAAAGCATAATGGTTTTAATCTCCTCCTGCTCTGTTGTCTTTTTATTATTGTGTAGTCTTGATCTTTATGTTTTATATATCCAAAACATGTTTCAAGTGAGAAACTATTGGCAAGTACAAATATATCATGGTTAATTTTTCATAAATATTTGAGGCTATTATTAAACTGAAAAAAGCTAATATTAATAGTGACATCATGTGGGGGTGTTCTATATGTATCTCTATGGTGGAATCTTCAGCAGTTCTCAGGGACATTCAGGTGTAGCAAAGCGCCAAAAAGTTCGCTTTGTAAGATTTAGCCTACCATATTTTTCAGGCTATAAGGCGCACTTAAAATCCTTTGATTTTCTCAAAAATCAACAGTGTGCTTTATAATCCGGTACGCCTTATGTATTACATTTAAGCTATGCCGCACAGCTTGATAGATTGTCAGAGCACAGCTACCGTAGTCAAGAGCCTCTCGGAGTAATATGTGTAATTACACCAAAATGGCACCCGTTAAGAGACATGCTGACAAAGCGGATTTCAAACTTAACACTATCAGTCAGGCAGTAGAACATAGGAGTAGAGCAGCTGTGAGAGAATTCAACATTAATGAATCAATGGTACCTAAGTAGAGGAAGCAAGTAGATGACCTACGCCAAGTAAAGAAGACAAAAAAAGAGTTTCAGAGGGAACAAAGCAAGATGGCCACAGTTAGAGGACAATATCGAACAGGGGTTATTGAACAGAGAACAGCAGGTAGAAGCATCTCTACAGTCTCTATTTAACTCAAGGCAACAGCGGTAGCACGTGACATGCAGATCAGCGACTTTCAAGGGTGCTTCCGTTTTATGAAAAGGTGTAATCTCTCCATCTGCTCTAGAACTACCATCTCGCAGGAACTGCCAAAGGATTACGAGGAAAAGCTAGCTCTTTTCCATGCCTACTGCAAGAAGATCACTGAAAAGGAGATCCAGCCAAAACACATCATCAAGAGGAGAAGATGATTGAGTGGCTGAGAGATGTTTACGTCAAGAGACCAGATGGCTTTTTCCACAAATCTCCATCCCTATTAATCTGCGACTCCATCCAATGGATCGTGGATGCCTGGCCTAAGGTGTCAGGCTCAAGTGTCATCAGAGCTTTCAGGAAGGCCGGAATCATCACTGAACAGATAAGTAACGGCGACGAGACTGACTTGGATAATGACAAGAGGGATCCGGGCATGTTTGACGCCGTAATGGCCCAACTATTAAACTCAGACACTGAAGATGAAGAATTTAATGGATCTGAGGACGAGGAATAAACTGAAAAAGTTAATGTATTCTGTTGTATTTTACAACTGTGTTACAACTGTAGAAGGTTGAGGGTTATTGTGAATGAATTGAATAGTTCCTGTCATCATACGCTGGTTCATCTTCTAGATCTTACTATGCTAACATCCTGCAGAGCCATACTAATTTTTCTCATATTAGTCAGTATATGGAGAGGCCTCACGTGAAAGCTCAGCACTTCCAGAATTCACTCACTGAGCTGCAGAGGCTGCACTAGCACTGAGTCATGTTTGCCTGCAAGTTCTGGGGTTTAGGTTTAAACCAATTGGCTTGAGGTTAAGAACTCAGACCCAACTGAGAGACTTAAGTGAGGCTAACATAAATTTAAGATTGAGTAACCCCAGGGTTTAATAATCTCATTGCATTTTATTCCATTTTACCTTCTAAATTATGTTTTATGTATTATTTCATATGCACTTAACTGATAAACAAAGAAGCGGTGTCTAAAAATATATATATTTTAAAGAATTTGAACATTTGAAGAACATTTGCATTTCACTGTGGTACAGCAGAGAGTGTGAAGAGTGGTTCAGTTTGAGAAAAGTCTTCCACCTGTTCCACCAATCTGTGTCTCACTGGCAGCAGGTGAATGTGGACCGGTGGATTCACTCTGCCACAGCATCCAACACAACATTCTCCAGCTAAACTCAGACAAGACTGAACTTATAGTCTTTGGCCCACAGAAACAAATAGAACATGTCAGCAGTCACTTTGTGTCTCTCTCTTTAATACCCTCAAATCAAGCTAGAAATTTAGGTGTAACAATGGACTCAGGCTTGAACTTTAACAGCCACACTAGGCAACGCCAGAGAAATGGAGGGTCCAGCCTTTCTCAAGGAGTTAGGTTCCTTGCTCAGGTTCCTCCCCCCCCCCAGCGAAGTGACATTCCATGCCCCCAGAGCAAGTCTCCATGTCTGGAGATCTGGTCGTTGAGGCCCCCACCTTCGAGTTCCACCCAGATCTCCATGCACCTGCTCTTACGGATCCCCCCGGGTGGTGGGTCCACATAAGTACAGCCCCACTTTGCTCTTTCGGGCTGGGCCCGACTGGGCCCTGTGGGGAAAGCCCTGGCCACCAGATGCTCGCTCTCGAGCACCCACCCTAGGCTTGGCTCCAGGATGGGGGCCTGGTGACGCCAGTCCGGGTGATGTAGTTAGCCTTGCTCTTTCACTTGTCATAAGGGGCTTCTGAACCGCTCTTAGTCTGACCTGTCCCCCTCGACCTGTTTGCCATGGGTGACCCTACCAGGAGCATGAAGCCCCTGACAACATAGCTCCCAGGATCATGTGAGTGCTCCTTCACCACTTTAAGGTGGCGGTTCAGGGAAGGTTATTATAGGTTATTATAGGTATTTATGTTTTGATTTGTATTGTCATTTCAATAAAGCACTTTGAATTACTTAATGTAGCAATTGTGTTGTACAAATAAAGTTGCCTTGTCTGTTATCTACCATGTCCCTTCCCTCTGGTGTAGCCCAGTGCAGGCCACAGCCTGGAACAGTTCACTAAAGAAACAGATACATATCACTGTAGAAGATTTTTTATATGTTTTTTAATTATTCAGTTTTTGACAAACCCGTGTACAATCCTATCACATTTTTTACTAGACAGAGATCAATGAAGATAGCAGCACATTGACAGTCTGAGCTGAGTTGTCTGTGTAGACCCTCAGTCGTCCAGCTCTGATCCATAGCAAACAACGAAGTTAAATCTGTCAACTGGACAAATGTATTTTTGTTAGGAAAGAGAATCCTTCCTTAAACAGAAATGGGGGCCTGAGACATAACCTCTCCCCCATCTACAACTCCATCCTCAGACCCAGAACAATGAGAACAATAGCAGGGTCGTTAAGGGCCGAATAGGGTAGTTTCAGCTGAAACTGGAGACAATAGCTGTTTACAGTTTCAGTGTAGTTAGCCCCTCCTCTCAGATAGATTTAAAGGCAGTGGTCACCAGCAATCTGACCAGAACTGAAGAAGCGGCTTGGATGAGCAGCAAAACGTCTTCACTACTACAAGATTTGTCCAGTTTACAGATTTAATTTCTTTGTCTGCTATAAGTCTGAGCTGAGGTTACAGGGCTCATCTCCAGGTCCGACACATAAACATGTGCAGTGAAGAGACAGGAATCTCCACACATGGACATAAGAAATTTATCTCTCATCAAAAACAGCACATGATGAACAACATGATTCTAAAGACCTTATAACACAGCAAACCCATCTCCAATTCAGCTCCTTCGGCGCTTCAGATCCGTACAATATTTGAAAATACTATACTGATCTAAGACAAGACACTTATTTAGACTTTACTCGCCTCTCCAAACTGGATTAGATTTTAGAGCTGCAGAAATCCACTATCTCATCGGCTTAGTTTAAAAGGTTGCTGAAGGTTGCTTCCACTTCAGTAGCAATTTCCCTCAAGAGGTGCGACAGAGTCTCAGGGTCAACTGAAGATGAACCGAAGAAGTATGTCATAAGTTCGCAAAAGTACAAGTACACCAATCCGTATAACAGTCCTTGTCCAAATGATGTGGCAACTGTCTGCACCAGTAGGGAACCCAAAATACGTGTGACAAATCCCAGACATGAGCATAATGCTGTTGGGATAAGAGTTGCACCAGCCAAAGAAAGAGCTGCGCATGTCTGTAAAGGACCTATGGAAAAATCGCTTCCCTCAAAAGGATTTAGCTCGTCATTATTGGTGATGATGTTTAAATCGAGAAGACTCGTGTCTAATCGTGGAAATAGCTGAACAAGAACCGCTAACTCGTTTTCTCCCGTTAACTCTGCCTCGTCCTGATTGGTCCACTCCACCAAATTATCACGGTGGATGGATTCCCTTACATCCATGTCCAGCTCATGATCAGGCGGATTGGAGTTATATCCATCTATGGATTCTGTGGAGCCGTCTGATTCCAAATCTAAGGACAAGGCCTTGTGATCAGTATCATGGTCAACTTCTGCCACCTGGCTCGAGTCTTCTGTTGATGGCCACATAAAGGAATAAAAATAGTCCCTAACAAAAAGGATTGGAGCAACAAGTTTGTACAAAAGCTCTCCATTGAGTTTCGCAATAATCCCCAAATTATTTTCATCAAAAACACCATCATCATCAGAATGGCTGCTGGTTTCACTTTCATTGTCACGCCGGTCTGCAGACTCATTGGAGGCTTGGGGAAAGTTGGAGGATTGTGGTTCAGCCATGTTTAAAACGAGAGGACTTGTGTCTAATCCTGGAAATAGACGAGCAAGAACCGCTAACTCGTTTTCAACTGAGAACTCTGCCTCATCCTGATCGGTCCACTCCACAAAATTCACTTCAGCCTCTTCAGCATTATCAAGGTGGACGTATTCCCTTACATCCATGTCCAGGTCATCGTCAGATGCGTTGGAGTCCGATGGATTGGAGTTATATCCATCGATGGATTCTGAGTCATCTGATTCCGAACCTAAGGACAAATCTTCACAGTTTACAGGGACCCTATATAAACTGCCTCTATGAAGAACCCAGCTCTCCAACTCCTCATCACTGTCAGCCTGGCTGAGCACTTCATCACTCTGACTGGTTTCATCTTCCTCATCTTGGCCACTTGACCAAGATGAGGAAGTGTCAACCTCCCTTTCATCAGCGATAGGCTCCCAGGTCTCTCCCCGGGCTTGGGCTTCTGTTAGTGGGAACTCAAACCGAGGTTCCCCCTCGGTCTGACTGGTTTCATCTTCCTCATCTTGGCCGCTTGACCAAGATGAGAAAGTGTCAACCTCCCTTTCATCAGCGATAGGCTCCCAGGTCTCTCCGCGGGCTTGGGCTTCTGTTAGTGGGAACTCAAACCGAGGTTCCCTCTCCTCTATCAGGTGGGACCAGTTATTATACATTGAACGGTTGATCCTGTTCATAGAATGTTCATACTGTGTATTCCATTTCACACACGCATCTTGCCATATAATCCATACCTCCTGAACTTGTGACTGAGTGTCCTGGATCATTAACCGGTGATAGTTAAGTCTTTTTTCATGTTCCTCGATCTTAGCTTGCAATGCAGCCATTTGAGACTGAGTTGACCTACATTGTTCACAAGTTTGAGTCGGTCTGGCTGTCTCCTGAATTTCTTTGGACCCTTCCATTTGAGCGAAAGATGTAGAGGCTTCGCAATCTGTTTGGGCCATCTCAAAACTTTTTATAACTTTAAAGATATCGATCAGTATATCTACTAGTACTAGGTAATGCTTAGTAGTGATACGCAAATATGCAATTCTAATACTCAGCTCGTCAGTGTACTCTTGTAAATGCCTGTAATTGTAAATGTCCGACAAACAGGGGAGTCACTATCACACACTGAAAGTGATGTGACTTCAGAAAGTGATGTCACACAGCTCAAAGGAGCTTTGAGTGTTGCCTAGCAACGCCAATGACATCCACAGCATAGGGCATTCTAATGGTTGCCATGGCGATTCTAGCACAGAGGCCTGCTTTACAATTGGTAGTTTCCGGATTCTAGAATGTGATGATGTCATAGTCCCAGACAGGGACAAGAAACAGATTTTCCTATTAATAACATTGTGCTTTGCTATGAAAATATCCAAAAAGGTAAATTCACAAATGTTGAACTGGATGATTTCCACTTGTGACTACACTGCCAACTGCCTAGACTTCACATGTGGACACTGCATCAAACGTAGCGCAGCAATAAACCACCAGTCATCCCTCCTTCTGTTGAATAATACTGCCTTTGTCAGAATCACCCTTGCTAGATTTGTTGCCCCTTTCTCTGTAACTGCTGTTGTCAGGCTCATTTTGATCTTAACATGTTTGTGTTAACCCGCTCTACCTGATCCTGGTATGTTTATTTTGCTATTGTGTCTGTAAATCAAGATATGAACATTAATAACAGACAAATCAGGCACCTTTTTTCCCCAAGGTCACTCCTGCTACCATTACGAACAGGTTTGATTGACAGTGTTGCTAAGCGCCTGCTATATGCTAGACCAGCAGTGCTGACTAGGGGCGTCACCTTCATCAGCTTTGCTCCAGATTGGCACTTTGGTTGCTATGACATATGGAACTTGGCTCTAAATTGGCCCCTATAGCCGCTAGCCTCAATGAGCTTCATTTGACTGGAGCCGAATGCTATGGGTGACGTCACACTCCCTCAGTCCACTTCCTTATACAGCTTTTCATATCCTGAGTGAAAGTTGGAGCTGCGGTTTGGGTGGGACCCCAGAAGAATCACGACACTGAATGTGATCTGTCCCCAGCCCATGTGCAGAGCAGTGTGTTGCTGACCTCAGGGCCAGGGGCCACAGGGAGGAAGTGACATCACACCCCATCAGTTCAATGGTTTTATATTTGGTTTTATGCAATGAGAATATCAGAGGAGGGCAGCGAGTCAAAATAGAGTCATTGTACACAAATAAATGACAATATAATCACAAAATAAAGTTTTTTGGAGAATTCAAATGTGAATGCTGCATCTCCACCCTGTGCACACCCTCTCCCCCTGCTGCCCTGTCCTCTTGCTGCTGTCACACTGAAAGCATCTCCACTGATATATCCCTCAATATTAAAGTATTTTTGATGATTTTCCTTTATAAAGGACTTCATTCCACTTTCCTTAGTTGCCTTAGTTCATTATCTGTCAAAAGGTCATTAAAGCTGATTTTCAAACTCACTCTTCAAAACACTTCAAAGATTAGGCACAAGTCTGTTGTGTGAAACAATGTAAACGTCTGTAACAGTACAATAAAAACAGCTGTTTATTTACTTCTAGGGACCTGTGAGTGGAGGTAGGTCACTTGAGTGGCCTCTGGGTGGAGGTCTTCAGCCTGTTGCATCCTGCTGAGTGCGCAGGGCTCATGAGGATGACGGTGGCCAGTATGCGATCGGAGGCCGTGCCGCTGCACATGGTCAGTTTGGTTAGTTTTTTCCATGTGATGACTCTTGGAGGGCAGTGATGTGGTGCAGCTGTGAGTGACCCCCACAGAGAGGATACAATACAGCACCGTGACACTAAAACTACTGTCTGGGATAGTATCAGGGAGTTGGGTTCCTATGATTCTTTGCCACAATGCACCTGATTGGAAATTTTTTCTCAGTTCAAAATCCGTCTGTTGTCTTAAATGCTTTTTAATCATTAGCTTCCACTACACTCTATGTCTGCTCTGTCCTCGCCTCATCTCCTGGTGTCCTCGCTGCTCTACACTTTTGTTTAATCCATACACTTACAGAGGAGTGTCACAGCAGGACTCATATCTGATTCACTGAGATATTTCATGGCCTTGGTCTTATTTTCTTAATTAAAGCAATAGCACTGCTGCTCCACATGTAAACAAACAGTGCCGTGTGATGACATCACCGGGCCGTGGCTCATTTGGTTGTGCAGGTGTGAGTGCGGGCCATGGGGGCCATTGAACCCTAGGCAATCGAGCTTGAGCACGGTTCAAAAGTCCTAGTGTGAGTGTGCTCTTATTTAGCAGCTTTTACCAAACAATGCCTGATGGAAAGATAATTTATCTTGAAAAAATAAATAAATACAGGCTCTGTACAGTCAGGGCGAGAGGGATCTGGCTGCAGACCTCCACCCAGAGGTCCCTCATGTGGCCTACGTCCGTCCACAGATCCCTAAAAATAAACAAACAGCAGCTGAGCCAAACGATCGGCAAAGACCAGTTTCTTGGTTGCTATTAACCTTAACCATTACAGACTTGTGCCTAATTTTAAGCAGACACAGGGCCTATAGCATCACACAGGGACAAACTGCATCTAATATGCCTATGCTATTTACACCCTTGTATATTTGCCCTGATAGCTAAATATCATTTTTTAAATTTGTTTGTTTTAAACTAGCACTGAGTCATGTTTGCCTGCAAGTTCTGGGGTTTAGGTTTAAACCAATTGGCTTGAGGTTAAGAACTCAGACCCAACTGAGAGACTTAAGTGAGGCTAACATAAATTTAAGATTGAGTAACCCCAGGGTTTAATAATCTCATTGCATTTTATTCCATTTTACCTTCTAAATTATGTTTTATGTATTATTTCATATGCACTTAACTGATAAACAAAGAAGCGGTGTCTAAAAATATATATATTTTAAAGAATTTGAACATTTGAAGAACATTTGCATTTCACTGTGGTACAGCAGAGAGTGTGAAGAGTGGTTCAGTTTGAGAAAAGTCTTCCACCTGTTCCACCAATCTGTGTCTCACTGGCAGCAGGTGAATGTGGACCGGTGGATTCACTCTGCCACAGCATCCAACACAACATTCTCCAGCTAAACTCAGACAAGACTGAACTTATAGTCTTTGGCCCACAGAAACAAATAGAACATGTCAGCAGTCACTTTGTGTCTCTCTCTTTAATACCCTCAAATCAAGCTAGAAATTTAGGTGTAACAATGGACTCAGGCTTGAACTTTAACAGCCACACTAGGCAACGCCAGAGAAATGGAGGGTCCAGCCTTTCTCAAGGAGTTAGGTTCCTTGCTCAGGTTCCTTCCCCCCCCCCCAGCGAGGTGACATTCCATGCCCCCAGAGCAAGTCTCCATGTCTGGAGATCTGGTCGTTGAGGCCCCCACCTTCGAGTTCCACCCAGATCTCCATGCACCTGCTCTTACGGATCCCCTCGGGTGGTGGGTCCACATAAGTACAGCCCCACTTTGCTCTTTCGGGCTGGGCCCGACTGGGCCCTGTGGGGAAAGCCCTGGCCACCAGATGCTCGCTCTCGAGCACCCACCCTAGGCTTGGCTCCAGGATGGGGGCCTGGTGACGCCAGTCCGGGTGATGTAGTTAGCCTTGCTCTTTCACTTGTCATAAGGGGCTTCTGAACCGCTCTTAGTCTGACCTGTCCCCCTCGACCTGTTTGCCATGGGTGACCCTACCAGGAGCATGAAGCCCCTGACAACATAGCTCCCAGGATCATGTGAGTGCTCCTTCACCACTTTAAGGTGGCGGTTCAGGGAAGGTTATTATAGGTTATTATAGGTATTTATGTTTTGATTTGTATTGTCATTTCAATGTCTGTCTTATTCTGTAAAGCACTTTGAATTACTTAATGTAGCAATTGTGTTGTACAAATAAAGTTGCCTTGTCTGTTATCTACCATGTCCCTTCCCTCTGGTGTAGCCCAGTGCAGGCCACAGCCTGGAACAGTTCACTAAAGAAACAGATACATATCACTGTAGAAGATTTTTTATATGTTTTTTAATTATTCAGTTTTTGACAAACCCGTGTACAATCCTATCACATTTTTTACTAGACAGAGATCAATGAAGATAGCAGCACATTGACAGTCTGAGCTGAGTTGTCTGTGTAGACCCTCAGTCGTCCAGCTCTGATCCATAGCAAACAACGAAGTTAAATCTGTCAACTGGACAAATGTATTTTTGTTAGGAAAGAGAATCCTTCCTTAAACAGAAATGGGGGCCTGAGACATAACCTCTCCCCCATCTACAACTCCATCCTCAGACCCAGAACAATGAGAACAATAGCAGGGTCGTTAAGGGCCTGAATAGGGTAGTTTCAGCTGAAACTGGAGACAATAGCTGTTTACAGTTTCAGTGTAGTTAGCCCCTCCTCTCAGATAGATTTAAAGGCAGTGGTCACCAGCAATCTGACCAGAACTGAAGAAGCGGCTTGGATGAGCAGCAAAACGTCTTCACTACTACAAGATTTGTCCAGTTTACAGATTTAATTTCTTTGTCTGCTATAAGTCTGAGCTGAGGTTACAGGGCTCATCTCCAGGTCCGACACATAAACATGTGCAGTGAAGAGACAGGAATCTCCACACATGGACATAAGAAATTTATCTCTCATCAAAAACAGCACATGATGAACAACATGATTCTAAAGACCTTATAACACAGCAAACCCATCTCCAATTCAGCTCCTTCGGCGCTTCAGATCCGTACAATATTTGAAAATACTATACTGATCTAAGACAAGACACTTATTTAGACTTTACTCGCCTCTCCAAACTGGATTAGATTTTAGAGCTGCAGAAATCCACTATCTCATCGGCTTAGTTTAAAAGGTTGCTGAAGGTTGCTTCCACTTCAGTAGCAATTTCCCTCAAGAGGTGCGACAGAGTCTCAGGGTCAACTGAAGATGAACCGAAGAAGTATGTCATAAGTTCGCAAAAGTACAAGTACACCAATCCGTATAACAGTCCTTGTCCAAATGATGTGGCAACTGTCTGCACCAGTAGGGAACCCAAAATACGTGTGACAAATCCCAGACATGAGCATAATGCTGTTGGGATAAGAGTTGCACCAGCCAAAGAAAGAGCTGCGCATGTCTGTAAAGGACCTATGGAAAAATCGCTTCCCTCAAAAGGATTTAGCTCGTCATTATTGGTGATGATGTTTAAATCGAGAAGACTCGTGTCTAATCGTGGAAATAGCTGAACAAGAACCGCTAACTCGTTTTCTCCCGTTAACTCTGCCTCGTCCTGATTGGTCCACTCCACCAAATTATCACGGTGGATGGATTCCCTTACATCCATGTCCAGCTCATGATCAGGCGGATTGGAGTTATATCCATCTATGGATTCTGTGGAGCCGTCTGATTCCAAATCTAAGGACAAGGCCTTGTGATCAGTATCATGGTCAACTTCTGCCACCTGGCTCGAGTCTTCTGTTGATGGCCACATAAAGGAATAAAAATAGTCCCTAACAAAAAGGATTGGAGCAACAAGTTTGTACAAAAGCTCTCCATTGAGTTTCGCAATAATCCCCAAATTATTTTCATCAAAAACACCATCATCATCAGAATGGCTGCTGGTTTCACTTTCATTGTCACGCCGGTCTGCAGACTCATTGGAGGCTTGGGGAAAGTTGGAGGATTGTGGTTCAGCCATGTTTAAAACGAGAGGACTTGTGTCTAATCCTGGAAATAGACGAGCAAGAACCGCTAACTCGTTTTCAACTGAGAACTCTGCCTCATCCTGATCGGTCCACTCCACAAAATTCACTTCAGCCTCTTCAGCATTATCAAGGTGGACGTATTCCCTTACATCCATGTCCAGGTCATCGTCAGATGCGTTGGAGTCCGATGGATTGGAGTTATATCCATCGATGGATTCTGAGTCATCTGATTCCGAACCTAAGGACAAATCTTCACAGTTTACAGGGACCCTATATAAACTGCCTCTATGAAGAACCCAGCTCTCCAACTCCTCATCACTGTCAGCCTGGCTGAGCACTTCATCACTCTGACTGGTTTCATCTTCCTCATCTTGGTCAAGTGGCCAAGATGAGGAAGTGTCAACCTCCCTTTCATCAGCGATAGGCTCCCAGGTCTCTCCCCGGGCTTGGGCTTCTGTTAGTGGGAACTCAAACCGAGGTTCCCCCTCGGTCTGACTGGTTTCATCTTCCTCATCTTGGCCGCTTGACCAAGATGAGAAAGTGTCAACCTCCCTTTCATCAGCGATAGGCTCCCAGGTCTCTCCGCGGGCTTGGGCTTCTGTTAGTGGGAACTCAAACCGAGGTTCCCTCTCCTCTATCAGGTGGGACCAGTTATTATACATTGAACGGTTGATCCTGTTCATAGAATGTTCATACTGTGTATTCCATTTCACACACGCATCTTGCCATATAATCCATACCTCCTGAACTTGTGACTGAGTGTCCTGGATCATTAACCGGTGATAGTTAAGTCTTTTTTCATGTTCCTCGATCTTAGCTTGCAATGCAGCCATTTGAGACTGAGTTGACCTACATTGTTCACAAGTTTGAGTCGGTCTGGCTGTCTCCTGAATTTCTTTGGACCCTTCCATTTGAGCGAAAGATGTAGAGGCTTCGCAATCTGTTTGGGCCATCTCAAAACTTTTATAACTTTAAAGATATCGATCAGTATATCTACTAGTACTAGGTAATGCTTAGTAGTGATACGCAAATATGCAATTCTAATACTCAGCTCGTCAGTGTACTCTTGTAAATGCCTGTAATTGTAAATGTCCGACAAACAGGGGAGTCACTATCACACACTGAAAGTGATGTGACTTCAGAAAGTGATGTCACACAGCTCAAAGGAGCTTTGAGTGTTGCCTAGCAACGCCAATGACATCCACAGCATAGGGCATTCTAATGGTTGCCATGGCGATTCTAGCACAGAGGCCTGCTTTACAATTGGTAGTTTCCGGATTCTAGAATGTGATGATGTCATAGTCCCAGACAGGGACAAGAAACAGATTTTCCTATTAATAACATTGTGCTTTGCTATGAAAATATCCAAAAAGGTAAATTCACAAATGTTGAACTGGATGATTTCCACTTGTGACTACACTGCCAACTGCCTAGACTTCACATGTGGACACTGCATCAGACGTAGCGCAGCAATAAACCACCAGTCATCCCTCCTTCTGTTGAATAATACTGCCTTTGTCAGAATCACCCTTGCTAGACTTTGTTGCCCCTTTCTCTGTAACTGCTGTTGTCAGGCTCATTTTGATCTTAACATGTTTGTGTTAACCCGCTCTACCTGATCCTGGTATGTTTATTTTGCTATTGTGTCTGTAAATCAAGATATGAACATTAATAACAGACAAATCAGGCACCTTTTTTCCCCAAGGTCACTCCTGCTACCATTACGAACAGGTTTGATTGACAGTGTTGCTAAGCGCCTGCTATATGCTAGACCAGCAGTGCTGACTAGGGGCGTCACCTTCATCAGCTTTGCTCCAGATTGGCACTTTGGTTGCTATGACATATGGAACTTGGCTCTAAATTGGCCCCTATAGCCGCTAGCCTCAATGAGCTTCATTTGACTGGAGCCGAATGCTATGGGTGACGTCACACTCCCTCAGTCCACTTCCTTATACAGCTTTTCATATCCTGAGTGAAAGTTGGAGCTGCGGTTTGGGTGGGACCCCAGAAGAATCACGACACTGAATGTGATCTGTCCCCAGCCCATGTGCAGAGCAGTGTGTTGCTGACCTCAGGGCCAGGGGCCACAGGGAGGAAGTGACATCACACCCCATCAGTTCAATGGTTTTATATTTGGTTTTATGCAATGAGAATATCAGAGGAGGGCAGCGAGTCAAAATAGAGTCATTGTACACAAATAAATGACAATATAATCACAAAATAAAGTTTTTTGGAGAATTCAAATGTGAATGCTGCATCTCCACCCTGTGCACACCCTCTCCCCCTGCTGCCCTGTCCTCTTGCTGCTGTCACACTGAAAGCATCTCCACTGATATATCCCTCAATATTAAAGTATTTTTGATGATTTTCCTTTATAAAGGACTTCATTCCACTTTCCTTAGTTGCCTTAGTTCATTATCTGTCAAAAGGTCATTAAAGCTGATTTTCAAACTCACTCTTCAAAACACTTCAAAGATTAGGCACAAGTCTGTTGTGTGAAACAATGTAAACGTCTGTAACAGTACAATAAAAACAGCTGTTTATTTACTTCTAGGGACCTGTGAGTGGAGGTAGGTCACTTGAGTGGCCTCTGGGTGGAGGTCTTCAGCCTGTTGCATCCTGCTGAGTGCGCAGGGCTCATGAGGATGACGGTGGCCAGTATGCGATCGGAGGCCGTGCCGCTGCACATGGTCAGTTTGGTTAGTTTTTTCCATGTGATGACTCTTGGAGGGCAGTGATGTGGTGCAGCTGTGAGTGACCCCCACAGAGAGGATACAATACAGCACCGTGACACTAAAACTACTGTCTGGGATAGTATCAGGGAGTTGGGTTCCTATGATTCTTTGCCACAATGCACCTGATTGGAAATTTTTTCTCAGTTCAAAATCCGTCTGTTGTCTTAAATGCTTTTTAATCATTAGCTTCCACTACACTCTATGTCTGCTCTGTCCTCGCCTCATCTCCTGGTGTCCTCGCTGCTCTACACTTTTGTTTAATCCATACACTTACAGAGGAGTGTCACAGCAGGACTCATATCTGATTCACTGAGATATTTCATGGCCTTGGTCTTATTTTCTTAATTAAAGCAATAGCACTGCTGCTCCACATGTAAACAAACAGTGCCGTGTGATGACATCACCGGGCCGTGGCTCATTTGGTTGTGCAGGTGTGAGTGCGGGCCATGGGGGCCATTGAACCCTAGGCAATCGAGCTTGAGCACGGTTCAAAAGTCCTAGTGTGAGTGTGCTCTTATTTAGCAGCTTTTACCAAACAATGCCTGATGGAAAGATAATTTATCTTGAAAAAAATAAATAAATACAGGCTCTGTACAGTCAGGGCGAGAGGGATCTGGCTGCAGACCTCCACCCAGAGGTCCCTCATGTGGCCTACGTCCGTCCACAGATCCCTAAAAATAAACAAACAGCAGCTGAGCCAAACGATCGGCAAAGACCAGTTTCTTGGTTGCTATTAACCTTAACCATTACAGACTTGTGCCTAATTTTAAGCAGACACAGGGCCTATAGCATCACACAGGGACAAACTGCATCTAATATGCCTATGCTATTTACACCCTTGTATATTTGCCCTGATAGCTAAATATCATTTTTTAAATTTGTTTGTTTTAAACTAGCACTGAGTCATGTTTGCCTGCAAGTTCTGGGGTTTAGGTTTAAACCAATTGGCTTGAGGTTAAGAACTCAGACCCAACTGAGAGACTTAAGTGAGGCTAACATAAATTTAAGATTGAGTAACCCCAGGGTTTAATAATCTCATTGCATTTTATTCCATTTTACCTTCTAAATTATGTTTTATGTATTATTTCATATGCACTTAACTGATAAACAAAGAAGCGGTGTCTAAAAATATATATATTTTAAAGAATTTGAACATTTGAAGAACATTTGCATTTCACTGTGGTACAGCAGAGAGTGTGAAGAGTGGTTCAGTTTGAGAAAAGTCTTCCACCTGTTCCACCAATCTGTGTCTCACTGGCAGCAGGTGAATGTGGACCGGTGGATTCACTCTGCCACAGCATCCAACACAACATTCTCCAGCTAAACTCAGACAAGACTGAACTTATAGTCTTTGGCCCACAGAAACAAATAGAACATGTCAGCAGTCACTTTGTGTCTCTCTCTTTAATACCCTCAAATCAAGCTAGAAATTTAGGTGTAACAATGGACTCAGGCTTGAACTTTAACAGCCACACTAGGCAACGCCAGAGAAATGGAGGGTCCAGCCTTTCTCAAGGAGTTAGGTTCCTTGCTCAGGTTCCTTCCCCCCCCCCCAGCGAAGTGACATTCCATGCCCCCAGAGCAAGTCTCCATGTCTGGAGATCTGGTCGTTGAGGCCCCCACCTTCGAGTTCCACCCAGATCTCCATGCACCTGCTCTTACGGATCCCCCCGGGTGGTGGGTCCACATAAGTACAGCCCCACTTTGCTCTTTCGGGCTGGGCCCGACTGGGCCCTGTGGGGAAAGCCCTGGCCACCAGATGCTCGCTCTCGAGCACCCACCCTAGGCTTGGCTCCAGGATGGGGGCCTGGTGACGCCAGTCCGGGTGATGTAGTTAGCCTTGCTCTTTCACTTGTCATAAGGGGCTTCTGAACCGCTCTTAGTCTGACCTGTCCCCCTCGACCTGTTTGCCATGGGTGACCCTACCAGGAGCATGAAGCCCCTGACAACATAGCTCCCAGGATCATGTGAGTGCTCCTTCACCACTTTAAGGTGGCGGTTCAGGGAAGGTTATTATAGGTTATTATAGGTATTTATGTTTTGATTTGTATTGTCATTTCAATGTCTGTCTTATTCTGTAAAGCACTTTGAATTACTTAATGTAGCAATTGTGTTGTACAAATAAAGTTGCCTTGTCTGTTATCTACCATGTCCCTTCCCTCTGGTGTAGCCCAGTGCAGGCCACAGCCTGGAACAGTTCACTAAAGAAACAGATACATATCACTGTAGAAGATTTTTTATATGTTTTTTAATTATTCAGTTTTTGACAAACCCGTGTACAATCCTATCACATTTTTTACTAGACAGAGATCAATGAAGATAGCAGCACATTGACAGTCTGAGCTGAGTTGTCTGTGTAGACCCTCAGTCGTCCAGCTCTGATCCATAGCAAACAACGAAGTTAAATCTGTCAACTGGACAAATGTATTTTTGTTAGGAAAGAGAATCCTTCCTTAAACAGAAATGGGGGCCTGAGACATAACCTCTCCCCCATCTACAACTCCATCCTCAGACCCAGAACAATGAGAACAATAGCAGGGTCGTTAAGGGCTGAATAGGGTAGTTTCAGCTGAAACTGGAGACAATAGCTGTTTACAGTTTCAGTGTAGTTAGCCCCTCCTCTCAGATAGATTTAAAGGCAGTGGTCACCAGCAATCTGACCAGAACTGAAGAAGCGGCTTGGATGAGCAGCAAAACGTCTTCACTACTACAAGATTTGTCCAGTTTACAGATTTAATTTCTTTGTCTGCTATAAGTCTGAGCTGAGGTTACAGGGCTCATCTCCAGGTCCGACACATAAACATGTGCAGTGAAGAGACAGGAATCTCCACACATGGACATAAGAAATTTATCTCTCATCAAAAACAGCACATGATGAACAACATGATTCTAAAGACCTTATAACACAGCAAACCCATCTCCAATTCAGCTCCTTCAGCGCTTCAGATCCGTACAATATTTGAAAATACTATACTGATCTAAGACAAGACACTTATTTAGACTTTACTCGCCTCTCCAAACTGGATTAGATTTTAGAGCTGCAGAAATCCACTATCTCATCGGCTTAGTTTAAAAGGTTGCTGAAGGTTGCTTCCACTTCAGTAGCAATTTCCCTCAAGAGGTGCGACAGAGTCTCAGGGTCAACTGAAGATGAACCGAAGAAGTATGTCATAAGTTCGCAAAAGTACAAGTACACCAATCCGTATAACAGTCCTTGTCCAAATGATGTGGCAACTGTCTGCACCAGTAGGGAACCCAAAATACGTGTGACAAATCCCAGACATGAGCATAATGCTGTTGGGATAAGAGTTGCACCAGCCAAAGAAAGAGCTGCACATGTCTGTAAAGGACCTATGGAAAAATCACTTCCCTCAAAAGGATTTAGCTCGTCATTATTGGTGATGATGTTTAAATCGAGAAGACTCGTGTCTAATCGTGGAAATAGCTGAACAAGAACCGCTAACTCGTTTTCTCCCGTTAACTCTGCCTCGTTCTGATTGGTCCACTCACCAAATTATCACGGTGGATGGATTCCCTTACATCCATGTCCAGCTCATGATCAGGCGGATTGGAGTTATATCCATCTATGGATTCTGTGGAGCCGTCTGATTCCAAATCTAAGGACAAGGCCTTGTGATCAGTATCATGGTCAACTTCTGCCACCTGGCTCGAGTCTTCTGTTGATGGCCACATAAAGGAATAAAAATAGTCCCTAACAAAAAGGATTGGAAGCAACAAGTTTGTACAAAAGCTCTCCATTGAGTTTCGCAATAATCCCCAAATTATTTTCATCAAAAACACCATCATCATCAGAATGGCTGCTGGTTTCACTTTCATTGTCACGCCGGTCTGCAGACTCATTGGAGGCTTGGGGAAAGTTGGAGGATTGTGGTTCAGCCATGTTTAAAACGAGAGGACTTGTGTCTAATCCTGGAAATAGACGAGCAAGAACCGCTAACTCGTTTTCAACTGAGAACTCTGCCTCATCCTGATCGGTCCACTCCACAAAATTCACTTCAGCCTCTTCAGCATTATCAAGGTGGACGTATTCCCTTACATCCATGTCCAGGTCATCGTCAGATGCGTTGGAGTCCGATGGATTGGAGTTATATCCATCGATGGATTCTGAGTCATCTGATTCCGAACATAAGGACAAATCTTCACAGTTTACAGGGACCCTATATAAACTGCCTCTATGAAGAACCCAGCTCTCCAACTCCTCATCACTGTCAGCCTGGCTGAGCACTTCATCACTCTGACTGGTTTCATCTTCCTCATCTTGGCCACTTGACCAAGATGAGGAAGTGTCAACCTCCCTTTCATCAGCGATAGGCTCCCAGGTCTCTCCCCGGGCTTGGGCTTCTGTTAGTGGGAACTCAAACCGAGGTTCCCCCTCGGTCTGACTGGTTTCATCTTCCTCATCTTGGCCGCTTGACCAAGATGAGAAAGTGTCAACCTCCCTTTCATCAGCGATAGGCTCCCAGGTCTCTCCGCGGGCTTGGGCTTCTGTTAGTGGGAACTCAAACCGAGGTTCCCTCTCCTCTATCAGGTGGGACCAGTTATTATACATTGAACGGTTGATCCTGTTCATAGAATGTTCATACTGTGTATTCCATTTCACACACGCATCTTGCCATATAATCCATACCTCCTGAACTTGTGACTGAGTGTCCTGGATCATTAACCGGTGATAGTTAAGTCTTTTTTCATGTTCCTCGATCTTAGCTTGCAATGCAGCCATTTGAGACTGAGTTGACCTACATTGTTCACAAGTTTGAGTCGGTCTGGCTGTCTCCTGAATTTCTTTGGACCCTTCCATTTGAGCGAAAGATGTAGAGGCTTCGCAATCTGTTTGGGCCATCTCAAAACTTTTTATAACTTTAAAGATATCGATCAGTATATCTACTAGTACTAGGTAATGCTTAGTAGTGATACGCAAATATGCAATTCTAATACTCAGCTCGTCAGTGTACTCTTGTAAATGCCTTATTGTAATGTCCGACAAACAGGGGAGTCACTATCACACACTGAAAGTGATGTGACTTCAGAAAGTGATGTCACACAGCTCAAAGGAGCTTTGAGTGTTGCCTAGCAACGCCAATGACATCCACAGCATAGGGCATTCTAATGGTTGCCATGGCGATTCTAGCACAGAGGCCTGCTTTACAATTGGTAGTTTCCGGATTCTAGAATGTGATGATGTCATAGTCCCAGACAGGGACAAGAAACAGATTTTCCTATTAATAACATTGTGCTTTGCTATGAAAATATCCAAAAAGGTAAATTCACAAATGTTGAACTGGATGATTTCCACTTGTGACTACACTGCCAACTGCCTAGACTTCACATGTGGACACTGCATCAGACGTAGCGCAGCAATAAACCACCAGTCATCCCTCCTTCTGTTGAATAATACTGCCTTTGTCAGAATCACCCTTGCTAGATTGTTGCCCCTTTCTCTGTAACTGCTGTTGTCAGGCTCATTTTGATCTTAACATGTTTGTGTTAACCCGCTCTACCTGATCCTGGTATGTTTATTTTGCTATTGTGTCTGTAAATCAAGATATGAACATTAATAACAGACAAATCAGGCACCTTTTTTCCCCAAGGTCACTCCTGCTACCATTACGAACAGGTTTGATTGACAGTGTTGCTAAGCGCCTGCTATATGCTAGACCAGCAGTGCTGACTAGGGGCGTCACCTTCATCAGCTTTGCTCCAGATTGGCACTTTGGTTGCTATGACATATGGAACTTGGCTCTAAATTGGCCCCTATAGCCGCTAGCCTCAATGAGCTTCATTTGACTGGAGCCGAATGCTATGGGTGACGTCACACTCCCTCAGTCCACTTCCTTATACAGCTTTTCATATCCTGAGTGAAAGTTGGAGCTGCGGTTTGGGTGGGACCCCAGAAGAATCACGACACTGAATGTGATCTGTCCCCAGCCCATGTGCAGAGCAGTGTGTTGCTGACCTCAGGGCCAGGGGCCACAGGGAGGAAGTGACATCACACCCCATCAGTTCAATGGTTTTATATTTGGTTTTATGCAATGAGAATATCAGAGGAGGGCAGCGAGTCAAAATAGAGTCATTGTACACAAATAAATGACAATATAATCACAAAATAAAGTTTTTTGGAGAATTCAAATGTGAATGCTGCATCTCCACCCTGTGCACACCCTCTCCCCCTGCTGCCCTGTCCTCTTGCTGCTGTCACACTGAAAGCATCTCCACTGATATATCCCTCAATATTAAAGTATTTTTGATGATTTTCCTTTATAAAGGACTTCATTCCACTTTCCTTAGTTGCCTTAGTTCATTATCTGTCAAAAGGTCATTAAAGCTGATTTTCAAACTCACTCTTCAAAACACTTCAAAGATTAGGCACAAGTCTGTTGTGTGAAACAATGTAAACGTCTGTAACAGTACAATAAAAACAGCTGTTTATTTACTTCTAGGGACCTGTGAGTGGAGGTAGGTCACTTGAGTGGCCTCTGGGTGGAGGTCTTCAGCCTGTTGCATCCTGCTGAGTGCGCAGGGCTCATGAGGATGACGGTGGCCAGTATGCGATCGGAGGCCGTGCCGCTGCACATGGTCAGTTTGGTTAGTTTTTTCCATGTGATGACTCTTGGAGGGCAGTGATGTGGTGCAGCTGTGAGTGACCCCCACAGAGAGGATACAATACAGCACCGTGACACTAAAACTACTGTCTGGGATAGTATCAGGGAGTTGGGTTCCTATGATTCTTTGCCACAATGCACCTGATTGGAAATTTTTTCTCAGTTCAAAATCCGTCTGTTGTCTTAAATGCTTTTTAATCATTAGCTTCCACTACACTCTATGTCTGCTCTGTCCTCGCCTCATCTCCTGGTGTCCTCGCTGCTCTACACTTTTGTTTAATCCATACACTTACAGAGGAGTGTCACAGCAGGACTCATATCTGATTCACTGAGATATTTCATGGCCTTGGTCTTATTTTCTTAATTAAAGCAATAGCACTGCTGCTCCACATGTAAACAAACAGTGCCGTGTGATGACATCACCGGGCCGTGGCTCATTTGGTTGTGCAGGTGTGAGTGCGGGCCATGGGGGCCATTGAACCCTAGGCAATCGAGCTTGAGCACGGTTCAAAAGTCCTAGTGTGAGTGTGCTCTTATTTAGCAGCTTTTACCAAACAATGCCTGATGGAAAGATAATTTATCTTGAAAAAATAAATAAATACAGGCTCTGTACAGTCAGGGCGAGAGGGATCTGGCTGCAGACCTCCACCCAGAGGTCCCTCATGTGGCCTACGTCCGTCCACAGATCCCTAAAAATAAACAAACAGCAGCTGAGCCAAACGATCGGCAAAGACCAGTTTCTTGGTTGCTATTAACCTTAACCATTACAGACTTGTGCCTAATTTTAAGCAGACACAGGGCCTATAGCATCACACAGGGACAAACTGCATCTAATATGCCTATGCTATTTACACCCTTGTATATTTGCCCTGATAGCTAAATATCATTTTTTAAATTTGTTTGTTTTAAACTAGCACTGAGTCATGTTTGCCTGCAAGTTCTGGGGTTTAGGTTTAAACCAATTGGCTTGAGGTTAAGAACTCAGACCCAACTGAGAGACTTAAGTGAGGCTAACATAAATTTAAGATTGAGTAACCCCAGGGTTTAATAATCTCATTGCATTTTATTCCATTTTACCTTCTAAATTATGTTTTATGTATTATTTCATATGCACTTAACTGATAAACAAAGAAGCGGTGTCTAAAAATATATATATTTTAAAGAATTTGAACATTTGAAGAACATTTGCATTTCACTGTGGTACAGCAGAGAGTGTGAAGAGTGGTTCAGTTTGAGAAAAGTCTTCCACCTGTTCCACCAATCTGTGTCTCACTGGCAGCAGGTGAATGTGGACCGGTGGATTCACTCTGCCACAGCATCCAACACAACATTCTCCAGCTAAACTCAGACAAGACTGAACTTATAGTCTTTGGCCCACAGAAACAAATAGAACATGTCAGCAGTCACTTTGTGTCTCTCTCTTTAATACCCTCAAATCAAGCTAGAAATTTAGGTGTAACAATGGACTCAGGCTTGAACTTTAACAGCCACACTAGGCAACGCCAGAGAAATGGAGGGTCCAGCCTTTCTCAAGGAGTTAGGTTCCTTGCTCAGGTTCCTTCCCCCCCCCAGCGAAGTGACATTCCATGCCCCCAGAGCAAGTCTCCATGTCTGGAGATCTGGTCGTTGAGGCCCCCACCTTCGAGTTCCACCCAGATCTCCATGCACCTGCTCTTACGGATCCCCCCCGGGTGGTGGGTCCACATAAGTACAGCCCCACTTTGCTCTTTCGGGCTGGGCCCGACTGGGCCCTGTGGGGAAAGCCCTGGCCACCAGATGCTCGCTCTCGAGCACCCACCCTAGGCTTGGCTCCAGGATGGGGGCCTGGTGACGCCAGTCCGGGTGATGTAGTTAGCCTTGCTCTTTCACTTGTCATAAGGGGCTTCTGAACCGCTCTTAGTCTGACCTGTCCCCCTCGACCTGTTTGCCATGGGTGACCCTACCAGGAGCATGAAGCCCCTGACAACATAGCTCCCAGGATCATGTGAGTGCTCCTTCACCACTTTAAGGTGGCGGTTCAGGGAAGGTTATTATAGGTTATTATAGGTATTTATGTTTTGATTTGTATTGTCATTTCAATGTCTGTCTTATTCTGTAAAGCACTTTGAATTACTTAATGTAGCAATTGTGTTGTACAAATAAAGTTGCCTTGTCTGTTATCTACCATGTCCCTTCCCTCTGGTGTAGCCCAGTGCAGGCCACAGCCTGGAACAGTTCACTAAAGAAACAGATACATATCACTGTAGAAGATTTTTTATATGTTTTTTAATTATTCAGTTTTTGACAAACCCGTGTACAATCCTATCACATTTTTTACTAGACAGAGATCAATGAAGATAGCAGCACATTGACAGTCTGAGCTGAGTTGTCTGTGTAGACCCTCAGTCGTCCAGCTCTGATCCATAGCAAACAACGAAGTTAAATCTGTCAACTGGACAAATGTATTTTTGTTAGGAAAGAGAATCCTTCCTTAAACAGAAATGGGGGCCTGAGACATAACCTCTCCCCCATCTACAACTCCATCCTCAGACCCAGAACAATGAGAACAATAGCAGGGTCGTTAAGGGCTGAATAGGGTAGTTTCAGCTGAAACTGGAGACAATAGCTGTTTACAGTTTCAGTGTAGTTAGCCCCTCCTCTCAGATAGATTTAAAGGCAGTGGTCACCAGCAATCTGACCAGAACTGAAGAAGCGGCTTGGATGAGCAGCAAAACGTCTTCACTACTACAAGATTTGTCCAGTTTACAGATTTAATTTCTTTGTCTGCTATAAGTCTGAGCTGAGGTTACAGGGCTCATCTCCAGGTCCGACACATAAACATGTGCAGTGAAGAGACAGGAATCTCCACACATGGACATAAGAAATTTATCTCTCATCAAAAAACAGCACATGATGAACAACATGATTCTAAAGACCTTATAACACAGCAAACCCATCTCCAATTCAGCTCCTTCAGCGCTTTCAGATCCGTACAATATTTGAAAATACTATACTGATCTAAGACAAGACACTTATTTAGACTTTACTCGCCTCTCCAAACTGGATTAGATTTTAGAGCTGCAGAAATCCACTATCTCATCGGCTTAGTTTAAAAGGTTGCTGAAGGTTGCTTCCACTTCAGTAGCAATTTCCCTCAAGAGGTGCGACAGAGTCTCAGGGTCAACTGAAGATGAACCGAAGAAGTATGTCATAAGTTCGCAAAAGTACAAGTACACCAATCCGTATAACAGTCCTTGTCCAAATGATGTGGCAACTGTCTGCACCAGTAGGGAACCCAAAATACGTGTGACAAATCCCAGACATGAGCATAATGCTGTTGGGATAAGAGTTGCACCAGCCAAAGAAAGAGCTGCGCATGTCTGTAAAGGACCTATGGAAAAATCGCTTCCCTCAAAAGGATTTAGCTCGTCATTATTGGTGATGATGTTTAAATCGAGAAGACTCGTGTCTAATCGTGGAAATAGCTGAACAAGAACCGCTAACTCGTTTTCTCCCGTTAACTCTGCCTCGTCCTGATTGGTCCACTCCACCAAATTATCACGGTGGATGGATTCCCTTACATCCATGTCCAGCTCATGATCAGGCGGATTGGAGTTATATCCATCTATGGATTCTGTGGAGCCGTCTGATTCCAAATCTAAGGACAAGGCCTTGTGATCAGTATCATGGTCAACTTCTGCCACCTGGCTCGAGTCTTCTGTTGATGGCCACATAAAGGAATAAAAATAGTCCCTAACAAAAAGGATTGGAGCAACAAGTTTGTACAAAAGCTCTCCAATTGAGTTTCGCAATAATCCCCAAATTATTTTCATCAAAAACACCATCATCATCAGAATGGCTGCTGGTTTCACTTTCATTGTCACGCCGGTCCTGCAGACTCATTGGAGGCTTGGGGAAAGTTGGAGGATTGTGGTTCAGCCATGTTTAAAAACGAGAGGACTTGTGTCTAATCCTGGAAATAGACGAGCAAGAACCGCTAACTCGTTTCAACTGAGAACTCTGCCTCATCCTGATCGGTCCACTCCACAAAATTCACTTCAGCCTCTTCAGCATTATCAAGGTGGACGTATTCCCTTACATCCATGTCCAGGTCATCGTCAGATGCGTTGGAGTCCGATGGATTGGAGTTATATCCATCGATGGATTCTGAGTCATCTGATTCCGAACCTGAGGACAAATCTTCACAGTTTACAGGGACCCTATATAAACTGCCTCTATGAAGAACCCAGCTCTCCAACTCCTCATCACTGTCAGCCTGGCTGAGCACTTCATCACTCCTGACTGGTTTCATCTTCCTCATCTTGGCCACTTGACCAAGATGAGGAAGTGTCAACCTCCCTTTCATCAGCGATAGGCTCCCAGGTCTCTCCCCGGGCTTGGGCTTCTGTTAGTGGGAACTCAAACCGAGGTTCCCCCTCGGTCTGACTGGTTTCATCTTCCTCATCTTGGCCGCTTGACCAAGATGAGAAAGTGTCAACCTCCCTTTCATCAGCGATAGGCTCCCAGGTCTCTCCGCGGGCTTGGGCTTCTGTTAGTGGGAACTCAAACCGAGGTTCCCTCTCCTCTATCAGGTGGGACCAGTTATTATACATTGAACGGTTGATCCTGTTCATAGAATGTTCATACTGTGTATTCCATTTCACACACGCATCTTGCCATATAATCCATACCTCCTGAACTTGTGACTGAGTGTCCTGGATCATTAACCGGTGATAGTTAAGTCTTTTTTCATGTTCCTCGATCTTAGCTTGCAATGCAGCCATTTGAGACTGAGTTGACCTACATTGTTCACAAGTTTGAGGTCGGTCTGGCTGTCTCCTGAATTTCTTTGGACCCTTCCATTTGAGCGAAAGATGTAGAGGCTTCGCAATCTGTTGGGCCATCTCAAAACTTTTTATAACTTTAAGATATCGATCAGTAATATCTACTAGTACTAGGTAATGCTTAGTAGTGATTACGCAAATATGCAATTCTAATACTCAGCTCGTCAGTGTACTCTGTAAATGCCTTTGACTGTACCGACAAACAGGGGAGTCACTATCACACACTGAAAGTGATGTGACTTCAGAAAGTGATGTCACACAGCTCAAAGGAGCTTTGAGTGTTGCCTAGCACGCCAATGACATCCACAGCATAGGGCATTCTAATGGTTGCCATGGCGATTCTAGCACAGAGGCCTGCTTTACAATTGGTAGTTTCCGGATTCTAGAATGTGATGATGTCATAGTCCCAGACAGGACAAGAAACAGATTTTCCTATTAATAACATTGTGCTTTGCTATGAAAATATCCAAAAGGTAAATTCACAATGTTGAACTGGATGATTTCCACTGTGACTACACTGCCAACTGCCTAGACTTCACATGTGGACACTGCATCAGACGTAGCGCAGCAATAAACCACCATCATCCCTCCTTCTGTTGAATAATACTGCTTTGTCAGAATCACCCTTGCTAGATTTGTTG